>NC_137820.1:36701117-36840986 GCF_963921795.1 Nannobrachium achirus | reverse complement strand
TGGAACACACAAAACCTCCGAAATATTGCAAAACTCTGGACCATCGTATCCCACTTTGAACTTGAAATGGCTGTACATGCTTTCATCTCATCCAGGCTAGATTACTGTAACTCCATTTTTACCTGTCTCAACAAAACATCCGTTGACAAATTGCAGCTGGTTCACAACGCTGCTGCCAGGTTACTCACTAGATCCAAAAAGTCATGTCACATCACCCCCATTCTAGCCTCTCTGCACTGGCTCCCGGTACACTACAGGATCCACTTCAAAGTCCTCACGTTTACCTACAGAGCAATTCATGGCCCAGCCCCTACGTACATCTCAGAAATTATCCGTCCCACCCCTACCACTCGCTCACTCAGATCCGCTGATAAACACCTCCTTGATGTCCCTTGGACAAAGCTAGTAACCAAGGGCGACCGAGCCTTTGAGGCCATAGCCCCAAAGCTCTGGAACGCCCTCCCCCTGGACCTAAAAATGGCCCCCTCAGAAGCCTCCTTTAAGAGACATCTGAAAACACACATGTTCAGACAGGCCTTTGGTCACTTATAGGCATCCTTGTTTTTTACTGTTCTTTTGTATTCCGTGTTACTGTGGGTGTTTTAATTTATTGATGTCTTCTCTGCAACTGTAGAGCTTATTTTTTATTTTATTTTGTATCTCTGCAACTGTAGAGCTTACTTTTATTGAGTATTGTGTATCTGTAAAGCACTCTGTGCATTCGTGCTGTGAAGATGTGCTATATAAATAAAGTTCATTCATTCATTCATTCAACATGTGCCCTCTCCTGATTGGATGGAATTGGCAACCCTCCCCTGAAAAAGTAGCTCACCTCCAAAATGACTTTTTTCCATTGATTACTCACACCATGGAGACTAGAGTTCAATAATGTTTTTGAGATGAGAGAGAGAGAGAGAGAGAGAGAGTGAGTTAGGGATGGGACGATATCACGTTGTGACGCATTGTGAGCTTGTAGATCGGCTAAAGACATCATATAGTGAAAAACATTCTGTATCAAGTACGTATATTATAAGTACCTTTTACCAATTATAGAGGGTTTAATTGTTACCGGATATGCAGCTCGGCAGATAAAAGGTGAATTGATCCCAGTGCATGACGGAGGATGATATCATGATAAATTAAATCTCCACGATACGATTATTGTGAGTATTTTTTATCACGATAAAAGATAATATTGCGTATCGTCCCATCCCTAGAGAGAGTACAATGGAATCAATCAAATGGAAAATTATGGGAATTAAGGCAGGGCATTTGCCTGTGTAAGGGTTTTCAGGGTGCGGACTGTGTTCTGTTTGAGAGTCATTGTGGTTTGGTCAGTCATCGGTTGCCAGGGCGTCCTCCCTGATGGAGGACGTCATCGGTGTGTGTCTGGTGCCAGCTCCCCCTCTGTATCCAATTCCACCCAACAGATGATCATCTAGAGACATGCACCCTGCACACTGTTAAACAGACGATCACCTAGGGGCAGCGTGCTGAGAGACATGCACCCTGCACGCTGTTAAAAGGCCTGTCGCAATTATTGCATAATAATCAGCTAATCGCAGTTATTTGAAATAATCACAGTCATTCTTTGCATAACCGTCATGATCGTCATACTTGTGTCCATGTTCAAAATCTTTCCAAAAAACAGCGAAAACAGCAGATCTACATGCTTAATTTCTGTGTGTATTTATTATTTGTACATGTCATACTGTATCTGCCCTGTGCAGTTTGTGATTATAAGCATATAAAGACCAAACAGACATTTAAATTGTATTCACATTCCAATGTTGACTGCCAAAAACACAATTCAACCGTCAATCGCAATTATTTGTGTGACAATTAATCGTCAACTTGAATTTATCATCGTGACAGCCCTAGTTGCACACAGCACCACCAGCTACATGTTTTCACGCACCCACACACACATACATCGCTCTCTTAAACTCATCACTAGCCCCAACCTCCTATGTTCATCACTAGCGCGCTCTCTCTCTCTCTCTCCTCTAGCTCTGTCTGTCTGCCACCCTGGTATGGATTTCAGTGCCATCTGTCTCTCTGTCTGTCTGTCTGTCTGTCTCTCTCTGTTTGTATGGATTTCAGGGTTGTAACCATTAGATGCAGCCTCTGTCTTTCTGTCTGTCTCTTTCTCTCTCTGTCTCCCTCTCTCCCATTCTCTGCCACCCTGCCATGGGTTTCAGTGTTGTAACCATTAGATGCCACAGGCAGTAGGCATTCAGCCAGTGTCCATTACACTGTCAGAGGAACCGGCAACAGGAGAAGAAACTCAATGAATCATGTCTCCTCTCTCTCTCTCTCTCTCTCTCTCTCTCTCTCTCTCTCTCTCTCTCTCTCTCTCTCTCTCTCTCTCTCTCTCTCTCTCTCTCTCTCTCTCTCTCTCTCTCTCTCTCTCTCTCTCTCTCTCTCTCTCTCTCTCTCTCTCTCTCTCTCTCTCTCTCTCTCTCTCTCTCTCTCTCTCTCGCCACACACAGAGACAGAAGAGCGGCGCCTTTCTTTCCACAGTATGTGAGGCAGCGTTTATTTGCACCCTCCTCTTCAGCATGTGTGTGGCTTCAGCGCCGATGCATGTTGGTGGTTGGTGTTGTGGGGTCTTGAGTGGCATCACACAGGAGGGCCGACATTCCCTTTTGTTCAGCTCGGCGAGATGAGAGGCACAGGGAATAATCAAATCAACGACATGCTATTGCATTTTAGATACGCGTCCATCCCACGGGGCATTCTGAATATTAATGCAGCGCTTGCTTGGACTGTGTGCGTGTACCAACTCGAATGTGGCGAGAAATTGTGTTGGTTTAACGTGCCCTGAGGTGTTGGGTGTTTTGAAGTGGTCAGAGTCCAGAGGATTGGATGTGATTTCAGTAGGATCGACGTCACATAATCGCATCCATACAGTAGCCTACCACTATGGTACAGATAAACAGTGACCACCCACTTTCTTTCGGGAAGTACATTATAGAAAGAATTAATTTACTCTGTAGGTTGGAGAGGCTCATTGTCAGTATCAGCCAGAGCGCAGGAAGGAGTCTATGCAGTTGCAATGCACCCCTGGGAGATGGATTGCTGAGGTGGAGCTAATCACCTACCATCAGCTCCCAGTACTTACCGCATGACGTGCCGCACCCAAGCCTTGCTCCTCATACTCTGAGATGGATATGCCTGGGTCGAACCCATTACCTTGTGGTTGAAAGGCCCGGACACAAAACTCCTTGTATAAAATCCTTATACATCAGGGACGTGCAGAGAATGTTAGAGAGGCAGGGGCTGAAATTTTGCATTTCTTTCACCCTATACTGCATTCATAGTCTTGAGAGGGCACTTTTTACATACGGATAAAAGGGCAGGGGCTCAAGCCCCCTTTGATGTTTATGAGTTTCATGTCGAAACTCATGTGTGCACGTGCCTGTTATACAGTACCTAACATAAGTTCCAAGCCAACCAACAAACAACAAGATGAATCATAAAAGAAGGGGAAGTGATTTGGTTAAATAGCTCTATTTTCTGATATACTCATTGCTATAGAATGTTTGTCTCCATGTCTCTACATATTTATTATTTTCACAGAAAATGCATTTTCAGGTCGGGATAACAATTTTATCCACTCAGGATAATATAGAGAACTAGAGACAGGATAGGCCTACTGATTAAAAAGGTTAACTTGGAAGCTTCAACACCTGAAAATTGATTTTCTGTTCATTAGAGAGACAGGATGACTCCCGTTACACACACACTCTAGCAATGATCAGAAAATAGTGCTGTTTGACCTTTTTAACACAACCAAGAATATCACTGTTTGATTTGGGTAAAAAAAAAGAAAAGAAAAAAGACTGTTATTGTTAAAGGACAACAATAGGACTCAGAGATTTGACCCGTGGTCAGACAGATACTGTACAAATATTAGTTTTTTTGATTCTTGTTAACTGCCCCAGATAGCCCCCCCCCCACACACACACACACACACACACACACACACACCTACTTGGCAGTCCATCATTGTTGAAGATGACATAGCTTCCTTGTGGTGTGATGTGGTTGTCAGGGGTCATCATTGCTGGCGACGATGTCACTGTAGATGTACTGTATATGAAGCCCCATTCTGGAACCACATATCCTGCCACAGTCAGGGCATGTGAGGCCTGGATCAGGAGGCTGAGATCGTGCTGGAACACACACACAAACACACACACACACACACGCACACGCACACACACACACACACACACACACACACACACACACACACACACACACACACACACACACACACACACACCAATCAATCAATAATCTATGTCCACATAAGAGATACAATAAAGGACACAAATATTACAAGGTACTGTAAATAATGTACAGTCAGCAAAACTTGGACAAATATCCAATAACCACACACCATTCAAGGGTACAAGTAACAACGCCTTCGCCATATTTGGTGACTACCGATAGTAGAAGAGATTGCACAGAATTTTGCAAGGTGTTTAGCTGCTTTTTTGGCATCCCAAGTTGTTGGAAGCCTCTTACAACCAATGTATGGTACTTGTCCAAGGCTGCCAAAGATGAACACAAATAGATTGCACAGGAGCCTAGCTCTGTGATGATTTGTCAGAGCGGCTGGTATTTAATGACTTTAGTCATAAAGTCTTCCTCTAAGCTAGAATCAAAGGTATACAGGCCACTTCAGGAATGGAAACGGATTTCAGGAATGGAAACCCTAACCCTTTTATTTATATACACACAAAGGAGAGCATACAAGGACACAAATATTATAGGTGCAGTAAGGTTACGTTCACAAAATCATGGCATATGTCTTCATGATACAATAAGCATGTCACTCAGTACTCTATGGCTATAATTAACAGTGTCTGCGCCATATGTGGCGGCTGCAATTATAGCAGAGACAGCACAGTACTTTGTCAGTGTTTTTGCCTCCTTTTTGGGCATCCCAAGTTGTTGACTAACAACCAGTACGAGGCCGCACACACAGGCACACGCACAGACAGGCAGGCACACACATACATAGATTTTAAGTCTTTTCCTTGTATGCTGCAGAAGAAAATAAAATCAATGTCAAGGGGTCAGGATAGCCCTGAGGGATGTACCGGTATACTAGGCTACAGTTGTGCGTACGACTAACGCTCCATTGACACACAGTGCTGAGTCCTCTTTGCACTGCAACATGTCGAAACTCATTATTTGCTGAACTGTGACCCAGCAGAGTGCGACCTTATCCAATCCAATAGCTAGCTGGACAGTATGTGTGTGACCTGACACACTGACCTCTGAACCCACATGTGTGCATATTGACCCGCACCGCCACCACACTACACCTCATACGTCACTGTTACTGTGTTACATGTCCTTCTGTAATGAGAGCACACCATTGTACAGCTGCAGCCCAATATGCAGCTCTTAATTGGCATGATATATATCACACGCATGCAGGTTATCAACAAAAAGGGGGGAGGAAAAAAAGAGCCTCTATGATATCAGCAGTGGTGTAAAGTAACCAGTAAGACTCCATAATCGGGAGATAAGCGACCGTCAGGTCGCATCCACTAACTTTAGGAGGCAATGGTAGCCAATCAGGAGGGAATGGGACAGATCCATGTTGAAGACATGACTTTAGAGATACTGCGTACTGCTTTGCGTGATTTTAGGGCAAAATCGGTAGTAGCAGTGTCCAAAAATGTGTTTTGCAAGAATCGGCCTCATGGTGGGGCCATGTGATAAATGTGGAGGTTGTGGTTTGGCAGGCAAGGAGTGTGTTTGCAAAGTTTGGCATGGATAGGGGCAACGGTGGCGGAGATTTGAGTAGAGCAAAAGTGTGACGTTACGTATATGTTGCGTTGCGTTACGTTACGTTACCTTACGGACAGACGGACAGCCGGTGGAACTTTTCATAGTAACTGCAACCTGACGGTCGCAACTAATCGGCCTGTCACAATTATTACATAATCGCCTAATCGCAATTATTTGACATAATCGCAATTCTTTTGTCATAATCGTCATCGTTTCCATGTTGAAAAATGGTCATATATCCATCCATCCATCTTCAATCGCTTATCCGGAATCAGGTCACAGGGACCTTCCATCGGGTCACGGGGACCTTCCCAGGAAGGCGCTCGGGGGACATCCGTTCTAGATGCCCGAACCACCTAAGCTGACTCCTTTCCAAGTGTAGGAGCAGCGGTTCTACTCCAAGTCTCTCTCAGGTGACTGAACTTCTCACCCTATCTCTAAGGGAGATACCAGCCACCTGTCTGAGGAAACCCATTTCGGCCGCTTGCACCCGCAACCTTATACTTTCGGTCATGACCCACACTTCATGGCCATAGGTGAGAGTAGGAACTAAGATTGCTCGGTAGACAGATAGCTTTGCCTTCCGGCTCAACTTTTTTCACCATAGTGCGATTTGGTGGCTGCAAAACCCGCTCCGCTCCGATTCTCCGGCTGATCTCCTTCTCCGTCTTCCACTTTCTCTCATTCATGAACAAGACCCTGAGATACTTAAACTCCTTCACCTAGAGTAAAACCTCATTCCCCACTTGGACTGCACAATCCATCGGTTTCCTGCTGAGAACCATGGCCTCATATTTTCCAACATTTTCAAAGAAATAGTGGAAATACCAGATCTACAAGCTCACGACTTCTACAAGTTGTGAGCTTGTAGATATATATTATAGATATTGTATGCTATTTCCACTATCAATGTTCTTTTTTAAGTAAAGTTGTAAAATATTAGTCATTTCTTTTACATCTCAAAGGGAAATATTGTACACTATTACTCCACTATAATTATTTGAAAACTTTAGTTACTAGTTACTAGATTTTTTAATATTGTAGATTATCACAAAACATACATTACCCACTTCAGCCCTATACATTTCGGCCATTTGAAAATAGCAGATCTACAAGCGGTGTGTCACAATTGTAGTTATTCAAAATATTTTTTGTATACGTTTTGCACTTGTGAAATGGGACATTGTGCACATTGAGTACTTTTACTTTTGGTACATTAAGTACCTATATTTTGATGCATATACTTTTGTACTTTTACTCAAGTACATTAAAAATACATATACTATATAATAATATAATACATACTTTATATAATATAATATAATAAATATATTGATACTTTTACTTAAGTAAAACATGTGAGTAGGCATCTTCCATCACTGTAAAATATACTGTCAGTATCCTTCCCAAAAAGAAAGAAAGAAAGTTTAAACATTTCCATTTGTTCATTTTCTTGAACTCAGGCACAGATAATCAGTGATTCATTCTGGTCTGAACATTGTAAAGCCATCAGGACATCTAGTCTTGGCACATTGCATGCAGGGAAAGGTGAATTATTAATGTTGTAAGAACAAAACTAAATCATGTGGATCACAGGATCCACGTGGGGAAAACTAACTAAGTACAATGTTGAGTTACTTCTACTTTACTGGAGTATTTTCAATTTTCAATAGTTTGAATTCTACTCCACTTCTACTACTTGGTAGATTGCCTATTATTATTACAAAACATACATTACCCACTCTATACCGAACTTTTTTTGGCTCAGGGCACCCCTATAAAGATTTTTTTTTCATCCGAGGAACCCCTACATTATATTAATAATTTTCACTCCCAGCACCTTATATTTATAGCATATTTTAACGATTATGTTGCGAGGAAAACGTTGATAATAATACAGCCATTTTGGTTAGAACCGACTGAAAATAAATTTGTACTTAGTTTAAATACTAAATATTTGTGTCCAAATAAATTCCAAATATTATCAAATTATCTCACGGCACCCCTGGACTGCTGTCGCGGCACCCCAGGGTGCCCCTCACCCACTTTGAAAACCCCTGCTCTATACATTTAAGCCATTTGTAAATAGTCGATCTACAAGCCCACGAGTCACAATGCGTCACTCTTTTCAAATCACCGAAAACTTGTGAACATTCGGGGACATTCTGCATAATGAGTACTTTTTACTTATGGTACTTTAAGTACATTTTGATGCCAATACTTTTGTAATTTACTCAAATTTTGAATTCCAGGCTTGTATTGATACTTTTGCCTAATCCATTTAGGCCTAGAATTATTTAACGCTTTAACTATTGAATAATAGGAGATATACAAGCTCACAGCGTAGCACAGACTGCCGCACTGCAAACTTGTAGATCTGCTATTTTTGAAAAATCATGAACATTTTTGCAAATCTTTGAATAACTAATTTTTAAAGTGAACATTTGTAAGTCAAATATTTGCTTCTAGAGGGTTCCCGAATATTTTGAGATGGGGGTCGGCGGCCAAATACATATAATTCTAGGGGTCCTTGACATGAAAGAGTTTGAGAACCACTGACGTAGAAACATGTGTTTTTCAAAAAACCTTAGAAGGATTTAGAAGACACTTATAGAATCCGGTCAAAATCGGGTCAAAATTCAAACGTTCACGATTTTTCAAAAATAACAGATCTACAAGCTTGCAGCGTGGCACTCGGTGCCGCGCTGTGAGCTTGTAGATCTGCTATTTCTTTTTATCGTTTAAGCATAAAATAATAATACGCAATAATGCGTACCGGTTCTGAATGTAAAAATGTAAAAGTAAAAGAGTACTTTTTCCACCACTGGGAATGTAATGTGGTGGCTGGAACAAGGCTTTCAGACTTCACGTGGCCAGCATGTTATGTCAGTCATCTATGATGCATGATTCCAAATTTGGGTAAAGGCTTCAGCCCCGATCAAAGTCCCCTTGACTTCCGTTATACAATTAAAGTTAAATAATTCAGAAGGTATAAAACAAAAGTTTTGTACAGGACCTTTTGGTGCTTATCGGTCCACTTTGAGGGTGAGAATAGTTCAGGCACACACACACACACACACACACACACACACACACACACACACACACACACACACACACACACACACACACACACACACACACACACACACACACACACACACACACACACACACACAGTATTTGTACAGTATTTGCTATTTTAGGCCAAAGTTCTCCTCAGAATAGGGATGTGAGGGTTCCCAGTGGCTAAAGGCCAAATAAAAAGGTTATGTGTCCTAATTGAAACAGATATTATCTCAGGTTTTCCTCATGACATACTGCATCTTAGGGGGAAAGATTTACATATTTGACATACAGTACATGTAAGGTACTGTAGTGACAATGTAATTTAGAAGTGCCGTGGATAAAAACGTTATTTACAGGGGCACCCGAGCCAAACATGTTTGTGGACCACTGCTCTAGACTCCTGCAGAGCCACGCCATACAATTCTGCAGAAAATAAAAATATAAATAAATATCAAATAAAACAACTTCATATTAAAGCTGACTAAAGTTACTTGTATAAGCTCTCTAAAAGTCTTGGGAGTGCATGACTATCTGAATAAAGATTTGGCTAATAAGTGTCAAGGGTCCTTGACATGAAAAGGTTTGAGAACCACTGCCGTAGGGCCTAGGGATCCTTCTGAATGGCAGATGAGATGAATTTGGGGGAGTGGGTGAGGACAATGACGTCTGACACAGTCTGTGTGCTGATTACAAGGGCAGGAGGTTCCAAGGAGCTCCTGTCACATTGACTCAGCCCCGCGGCGCTCTTGGGTCCAGATCAAAGGACCTTGTGGAAGTGACAGTTTTTTTCTGTTTAATTTTTTGGGATTTTGCTGCCAATGTCAATCTCGGAGGCAGTGGAATAGGAGAGTTAGCATGGATGAAACATCTGGACATAGGACTGTTCCAGCTAGGGTTCAATATGAAAAAGTTTTTCCACTTAAAGGAGTAATTTACCCCAAAGATTTTATTTCATTATAATATATGTAGCCCCATTGATTCCGGATGGGGACCCTAATGCATTTGAGTCTCCATCCGGAATCAATGGGCCTATAAAGAGTCTCCTCAAATTATTGGCTTAGGAATGCGACAAAAACGAACAAAAATGTTATTGAAGTCTCCATGGGGTGAATAATCAATAGAATTAAGTCATTTTGGGGGTGAACTACTCCTTTAAGCTCTAGACTTGAGTATACTGTGTACTGTACTTCTTGGTACGACAAATAGAGTAGCAATCTACTACAAGCTCACAACGTGTCACATTGCAACACGTTGTGAGCTTGTGAGCTTGCTATTTTCACTATTTTGAATTAAAGGTGAATTCCGGTCTAAATGGCTTGCTTACCTTGTTTTGTTGTTAAAGTCCCTGTCAAAAATAACCCTGTCTATGTAGCTCCCTGCCAGGCCCGATAATTCCGAGAATGTAATAAGCTTTAATTAAAATACCGGAAGCAGATTTAGTCCGAGCCTTGGGATGGTTCCATTCACTCACTGTTTATACAACACACCAGTAAAGTTTTTATTATTATGGAAATGGACAATTATGCTTATTTTGATAAAATAACATTCTACAAAGTAACTAGTAGTAGCTAAAGTTTTCAAATAATTGTAGTGGAGTAAAAGTATAATATTTGCCTCTGAGATGTAGTGGAGTAGAACTAAAAGTACCTGAAATGACCCAAATGGAAATTTCAGCAAAAATGGCTTCTAGATCCAGACTTAATGGATTTCTTAGATAAACAAATTGATTTGTATTTTGCAGTAAACACTAACGAAACGTCAGCCAGTACCAAATGGGAAGCGTTTAAGGCGTTTATAAGGGGACAAATAATACATTTTACAAGCTCTAAGTCCAAAAAGGCCAGCCAAAAACGAGTACTGATTGAGTCGAAAATAAGAGATTTGGAGGCTGCTTACTTTAAAAATAAATGCCCCAAAATACATCAAGAATTGCTGTTATTGAGATCACAATATAACGAAATGTCAGCCTCCAAGGCATCTGCGAATTTGCTAAAACTTAAACAAGTTATATTTGATCAAGGTGAAAAGGCTGTCCCCTCTTTTATTTTTAATCGCAATTGAACCCTTTTACCTATTTCAAAAGTACCTGAAATGTTACTTAAGTACAGTACTTGAGTAAATGTACAATTACTTTACACCACTGGCCACAGGGCACCCCGTTCACATGTTCTTAAACTGCACTCTTGAAGCCTTAACTATTAGGCTATTAAACTTGATGACATTATAGTAGATCAAAACACAGGTCAGATTAGGTTTTACTAAATGCAAGCTTTTATCGCACAGAGAACATTGCTCAATTAAATTCAATAAATCACTGAGTAACCAGTCCAAACCATTTGTAGCAACAATAGTGTTTTCAAGGGGCCCCACCAGGCTTTTCAAAATATATATTTTATATAAATATTGGTCCAAAATACGGTTTTATACAGGTTTTAGCTTAAACAACCACTCGGATATTGAAATTTAATGTTCTGTCTGTCTCTAATTCCAAGCTGTTTCTGATGCAATACCAAAATGCCCTTTGTTGGTAACAGAGCACTGCCCACTGAGCACGCCGTCTAAAAGTGGTCTAATAGACGTATAGATTTGAAAGTTTTTTAGTTGTCTAAACTTAGACTAGACGACTAATAGACTTCTAATAGTCGTCTAAATGTAGACGGTCTATATTTAGACGACTATTAGAAGTCTATTAGTCGTCTAGTCTAAGTTTAGACAACTAAAAAACTTTCAAATCTATACGTCTATTAGACCACTTTTAGACAGCGTGCTCAGTGGGTGTCTTTGGGCTAACGATGGGATAGTTTCTAACCTCAGATAGTCTCAATAGAATATAGCCTCCCATAAAAGTACCACCCCTTCTCGAGGGGGCCCAATAGGAAATGGGCCCTGGTGTGACCTCACACCAGTCCTCATTTCAGGAGAGAACCGTTCGGACACACTCACTCAGAAAATCACTGAAATGAAAGGCAAGGCTTAAAGTCAATGACTGGGTTTTTTGGGAGGCTGGAAGAGACACTGGGAAGACCAAAAAAAGAAGCAGTGCTCTTCCGAGCACAGGTCTCCACCAGGCCAGGCGTCCTGATGGCACTATAATAGGCCAATGTAAAAAGGGTGGCATGTGTTCTTCGCCAATCTTAGACCTTTCATGGCAGTCGGACGCTGCATGCATGATTTGAGGCATTGTGTTCCAACAATGTGTTTTGCTAAAGTCTACCTGCTGGTGGCGCTATAACAGGCCAATGTGAAAAGGGTAGCATTTGTTCCTTGACGTAGTGGGAATATTTGTGCCAAATGTAACGGTAATCGCAAGCTGCATTGATGATTTTAGGCATTTTGTTCAAAAACTGAGCAATCCTGCAAACTTTGGAAGCCAAATTAGCCAATTAGGATGGAATATGAAATATCAGATGGATCGGACTTGATCACATGACTATAGAGATACTGTGTACTGATTTGCATGATTGTTGGAGAAAATCTGATGGAGTAATAGCAAAGAATGTGTTTTACATAAGTTGTCCTCCTGGTGGCGCTATAAAAGGCAAATGTGAAAAATGCAGGGCAAAGGTTTATTCTTAGCCTCTAGGGAGTGTGCATACCAAGTTTTCCACTTATCAGTAAAGGTAAAAACACAAATTGCCCTGTTATAGCACCACCATGGGGCTGATTTGAGAATTTTGAAGTGGCATTTCTTCCTCTACCTAGTGGGAATGTGCGCGTCCAATTTCACCAGATTGCACGCTGTGTTCCTGATTTGAGGCAATTTGTTCAAAACGGAGCAATCCTGCTAAATTTGGAAGCCATTTGTAGCCAATCAGGATGGAATATGGAAAATTGGACAGATCCATGTTGATCACGTGACTGTAGAGATGCTGTCTACCGATTTGTAGGATTTGTGGACAAGATCTCTAAAAGTAGTGTACAGAAATGTGTTTTGCAAACATCGGCCTCATGGTGGCGCTAGAACAGGGCTATTTGAAAAATGTGGGGCAGTCTGAATTGGCATCCAGGGAGTGTGTGTGCTCATTTTGGCAGCGACCGGGCCAACGGTGCCGGAGATTAGCTGGTAACAAACTGGATGGACGCACGCACGGACGGACGGACGCACGGACAGATGGATAGGGGCGAAAACATACTCTCCCCCATGCCTTCGGCTGGTGGAGACAAAAAAGAAAAATGTGAAATTCATGGTGTAGCCCCTTTAAAAGCTGGTGTCATCATGAGGGAAATTTCAGAATCTTTCAAAGTGAATAAAACATTATTTTGTATTTTTGTTAGGACCACTAAAAGTATGCAAGCGGTATTGCCCGAAGGTCAAACTGCATTACATCCTCAAAAATGTTATTATAGCTCTACAGTAGAGCTTTCGGAGCTCGCACAGGGACCCACCCGGGTTCAAATCCCGGGTACTAAGGACGTAAAAGTTTAGGATGGCAGTTTAAGCGGAGATGCAGCCATGAATAAGAGTTAAGAGCTGGCAGGCATCTCTCTGTGGGCACATCGGATGCGGGGAATAAACTCCAAAAAGAAGCAGTTACAAGGAGCTCTTCATTCATGCCGTATATGAGCCGAGCAGAAGAGAATGTACGTTGACAAGGCAGCCGGTGGAGCGCGGTACACATAAAAGGGTTTTTGCTTCTATGAGAGAGCAGGCTTTTGTTTCCCGAGGCAGCTGCATCGTATAATCAAACAGAGGACATGAGAGAGAGTGACAGGAAACCTTTGTGACTGTCATGCACGCGCACACGCGCACACACACGCGCGCGCGCGCGCGCACACACACACACACACACACACACACACACACACACACACACACACACACACACACACACACACCTATTGCAGTGGATCTCAACCTGTGGGTCGGGACCCTCAGGGGGGGTCCCCACATGTTTTTTGGGGACGACATGGAGACTTGAGTTCAATAATATTTGTTTTGCATTTGTCGCATTCCTAAGACAAAACTTTGATTACAATTACCATTCAAAGGGGGTCAATTTATTATAATAAATGTTTTTGTCTTAGGAGTGCGACAAAATTCGACGATTAATTGTCACACAAATAATTGCATGACAACTATTCGTTAATCGCAATTACGAGTTAATTGTGTTTTTGACATTGAACATTGGAATGTGAATACAATTAAAAAAATCTGTTTGGTTTTTAAGCTTCATAATCACAAATTGCACAGGGGCAGATATGACAAATAAATACCGTAGGCCTAAATAGTTGATCTACAAGCTTACAACACGTTACAAAGTAAGCTGGTAGACCTGCTCCGTCCACTATTTTTGGAAAGATTTTGAACATGGAAACAGTTGGCGATTAAGCAAAATAACTGCGATTATCTCCAATAGGCTAATGGGAGAGATTACGGTATGCAATTATCGTGACAAGCCGATCAATGTTTCTAGTGAAGACATTTGACAGGCTTTAAAGTGGTTGAGAGAGGACTCTTAAGAGCAGCTCTTAAGAGCACCCTGACGGTACATTCTCATTCAAAAGAGCATTCGTTGTAGGACTTGAGAGGAGGAAGTTGATTTGCTACAAAGCCGTTTCCCTCACCTCATGTAAACCCTAAAGTGGGTTCAACCTCTGCGGGGTCAGAGCCAAGGATAGACAGAGTAATGAGGTGTGAGCCCAAATTATGCCGGCTCGTCACCCAACACTTCTAATAATCACGTCTGGAACGAACAGGCCTACGTGTGTGTGAGAGCGAGTGTGAGAAAAAGAGAGAGAGAGTACTCCACGCTTTTCTAAGGATTCTCTAACAGGCCATATAAACCTCCTGCCAAAACACCATTAGCGTTTGGATCCAGAACAGTCCGGTTTGTTTTAAGATCCTCACACTTAGCTATCTGAGGTGTTTTTTGGCAGTGACATGTTGTGCCGTCCGGGAACCTTGTTGCCCTTACGTGACCTCTAGGTGTGCACGCTGTACGTGTGTGGGCTAGAAGGTCTTCCTGGAGTCACCATGATGTATCTGCCTTACTGATACTTACTGGTACCCATCACTGGGTTTTAGTCATGATGGCTTTGACCCCAGTTAGATAGATAACCCTCTTAAAACCAGACGGCCTCCCTCTTCAAACCCACAACCATTTTTCAATGTTGAGTGTTCTACTTTTGGCGTTGGCACGGCTTCTGATTTCTCTCTTTGGATGACTTATCTAACGTTTATTTGTGTGGCGTTATAATCACAAACATGAGTGTTTGTGTGATCTCCCCTTAACACATTGATTCAATGTGGATCAGCTTGTATCCTGTCTAGGGTTTGATAACACTGCACATGAACTGCTTGTGATTTTGCTGCTAAGCGCCATTGTTGGACCAGCACCTTACCTTTCATGTAGCATCTGGCCGGCCCCGGTCTTTCGGTAATGTTGTGATCATTCAGTAGTGGCGCCCTCATCGCTTAATGCTCGCAGCAGTGTAGTTCAGTTTGGTTGGGTGTATTTACATCAAACAGGTGCTCCAAACAAACAAAGCTATTTGCTGAACACAAATAAAAACAACTGTGGAGATTGTGGTTTCTCAGCAACATGGTGCATTACTGGTTCTCCTCCATGAAGTCTTCCCCGGAAACACTCGGGTCAGTCCATAGTTCCACATGCTTATCAGTCAGTCCAACATGCATGGGCACACAAAGAAGTTAATGAAAGGAAAGGACACTCTGACGTCATTGCGATACCTCCAAGACAGAAACGATACCTGCCACTGTTTAGATGCCTCAATACATATGTACTGTACACATCGAAAAGCAAGTGATTATCAAACAACCTGACCGTGATCAGCGGCGGCTCCAGATAATTTTGACTGGGGGGGCTATGGGGGTGCTGGCATTTTTAGAGCAGGGGCAAATTAATTTTGTCAAACAAACAATATAATAATACCAATATAAGACAAACAATATTCTCTCGCTCACATGGATAACTGAACAGACCATAATACCAATATAAGACAAACGATATTCTTTCGCTTATATGGATAACTGAACAGACCAGAATATTGGCAGATGCCAGGTCCAAATCTGTAGACTGTAGGTGATCGGATAGGTTTTTTGTGATGCTTGAAGATGCTTTCCAACATTAAAAATATGATTTCATAGTATGGTTTACATAGAAGTCAGTCAATTGTCTTTCACATATTCAAATATATTTTATGTATTTATTCCTTAAATATTTTTCATCATAATTGGGTTTGTGTGTGTGTGTGGGGGGGGGGGGGGGGGGGTTAAGCCCCGGAGCCGTCCCTGACCGTGATATGTCTTCTTTTATCTTCCTGAACCGATAATATGACAAAGGCCACCAATGAGTGTCATGGCGCAACCCTGGTGCCACGCTGCCCACACGATGTATTTTCCTTCAGAAAGAGGTTCCTTGTGGGCACACAGGAAATATATAGGATCACCATTCACCCCCTGCGCATCAGAGACATGGGAGAGTAGAGGATCCAACTGCTACAGGCTTAAACTCCATCATTCCACTCACTTTTATTTTTGCCTTTCATTTCTGACATTTCTGGCAGGCCGTTTGTCCATGGATAGAAGCTAAATTTTTTATAGCCTTGAGCTCACTCAGTGAGATGATGACCTGGAGCCTGGCCAAGAAAAATGAACAATTGAACCCAGACCACGTAGCGAATCCAAAAAACAAACAATGCTGTCTTCTATGGTTCTCAACCTGAGGGTCGGGACCCAATTCGGGTTACCCAAATAGTTTTTTTTGGGGGGGGGGGGGGGGGGGGGTCCTCAGATGATTAACTTAATGTGCAACGTTGTTTTCTCACTGAACAGAAAACAAACCAACATAAAGTTTGAGTGTTGAGAGGCTATCTGCACATTTCTAAAGTGACAATTTAAGGACTTTTTAATGCCTCTAAAATGGCAAATTAAACATTGCACAAATTGTCAAATATTAGTGACATTTTGAAAATAGACGATCTACATGAGCATGTAGATCTGCAATTTTCACAATAGAACCATGTTATACTAAATGTAATGCCTCAACTCTTAGTGCTCGTCAGGATGGGGGGTCCCAAGTTATTTTGGGGATCGTGGCCTGAAAAGGTTGAGAACCACTGTTCTCTAGGACATGTAGTGAAGATTAATTTGGGTGCCAGTGTGTACTGATGACTTGGCACATGACACCTCAATTATGGGCCTGAACAATGAATCGAAAAATAACCCAAATTACTGCCATTTCCGGAGGCTGCAATGAATTAATACAATGCAATAATTGCCCAAGAGAGAGAGAGGGGGGTCACCCCAATTCACCCTATCCACAACTTTCCAACATCCCATATACTAAAAGGACCTTACATTTTTGCATGCTTAGCTCACTGTCCAGGAGTCATAGCCTTAGCCTATATACTGTCAATGTCATTGGTTTACATTTGATTGATTGATTGATTGATTGATTGATTGAATACTTTGAAAACAGTAAGGCAGTACTGTAAAAAAAGGACCAAACATCATGACATAAAACACATACAGTACAATACATTTTATCAACAACAATTCCTTTCGGCTTTCGGTTTCGGTATGATAATCAACTTCCAGAGACTTGAAACATGCTTGATAGGTCATCCAACACAGTGAAAGTAACACCTTCATTTTTGTCAAAGTTACATTATTGTTGCATTCAAGTCAAGGAGTGGCTTGCTGGAAATAGCTGCTGGAGAAAAGTGTTTTTTACTAATTAAATTCAGATGCCAAATATTCAGATGCTCCCGTCATACAGTCTGGAATAACGTAAGAAGAAGGATGAGTATCCGGTTAAAGTGGTATAATATAATATAATATCTAAACATATCTAGCTGCTTAGCAGAAATTACATTTTAAAATATATTTTCATGAACGGAAATGTCAGCTTCCATTACTAGCCGTTCAGGAGGTGTAGTTCCAGACTCTATATAGCATTCAGAGATTGTGGAATAGTTGTCTGGCTACACGAGACTAGGTCATTATCTTTGAAAAAGTGTTGGTAAGTAATATGGCAACTTTAAGTGTAGTGAATGTGCTAAACATGCAATAACAGCAGTATGGTCCCTTGTTGGATGCATGGATGTTGTGGCAGTTACAGTTACTTACAGTTATTACAGTTACTTACAGTTATTATTTGTACATAATTGAAGCTTAAAGATCCCAAATCGTTGCCCTAATGCAGCCGAGGCAAACTGTAGACTGACTACTTAGTTGTGCAAGGGTGTGTCACACAGTAAAAATAAGTAGGCCTAATAACTCAAGCTTAACCTTCTTGCACCTGTCAAGAGTTGTTGGAGAGTAGTTCCTAGACGGCTTTGAAGGATACCTGGAGTTTACACAAATGTCACCGTGTTTAGCAGGCAACTCAACAATCCTATGTCCTACTTAATGAAAATGACACAGTCACAGGCAAGACATGATTTGTTCATAGTTTCCACGTTACTTCTGTTTTTTTCCCTTTGGTATCACTATCACCCTATATTTATTATCCCGGCAGCAAAATCATTAAGGAAGCAACTGTACATTCACTGTACAAGCAAAGTTGTTACATAATTTTGTTTCCCCAAAAAGTCCTATTAATTAATTCAACTTACTGTATGATACAACTCGTGAGAAATCTGCTCCATTGCATTTACTTTTTAACACGTGGGCAGTGGGCACACATAACAAACTTTCTTATTTTTTTTTTTTATTATTTTGGTTTGTTTTACGTCTTTTTTCCCCCCCTTCTCCCAATGTAGTCGTTATGCCAAATAACACTCCCCACACATTTCTGTGTTGCCACTGCTATTGTTCCCAATTGGCTCACCTGCCAGTGAGGAACTCCTACCGGGGGGACGTACGGTAGCTACTCCATGCTACTCCTCTCCTACTCATCTCTCTAACAGGGCATCATTAATATTGATGACATCGGGGAACTCCATATATGGGCATAAAAGGGATTCTGTTAGTGTGACATCACAGTGAAGCCAGACCGTGATGTCAGAGCGGCAAACCCATTTTGGTAGAGTGGTTCCCCTGACATCACAGTGACATCAGAGCATGATGACATCATTATGACACATTTTTAGACCGTATACACGTCTACACATACATGTACACGGAAGCGGACAAGCTGTGACATTTCTCATGGTAAACTGCGACCTTCGGTCACAATAAAAAAGAAGAGATCCGAGCAAATGTGGTGGTGAGGAAGTTAATTTAAAACAAAACAGCCAACATGTTTTTACCGGTTAAGGACTTCATCAGTGCAAGAACTGAGTTTCAACATGTTTTAAATTTAAAGTGTCCGTGCCTCACCGCCTCCTTCGTGTGGTTAGAGCTTAATAAAAATGTTTCCAATTTCTATACTACAAGCTATGTTGTTTAACTAAGTTCAGTATGAGTTAGCTAATCAATTTGAAATGAAGCCGGAGTGGAATTTGTGGCAAAGTCAGGTGAAAATGAGCCTGTGCTGAGATCTAAATGGAATCATCGCTGGGGGCGACATGCGACCGTAGCGCCAATTCTTGGCCATCTGGCCAGTGATGTATATCGGACCAGTTACCCATATATGGAGATCCATGTACTGTATATAGTACATCCCTTTTATGCCCATACATGGAGATCCCTGTCTGAACCAGCTGCACAGATATGGGCTGTCTTCCTCCATATATGGGCATTCCCATATGAAGTCCTGTTAGATATGGGCTTAATATTGATGACATCAGGGATCTCCATATATGGGCATAAAATAGATTATGTTAGAGTGGTTCCCATGACATCACAACATACAATATATTTTATGCCCATTCATGGAGATCCCTATCTGAACCAGCCACACAGATATGGGCCATGTCTTGGCCATCTGTGATAAATATCGATGACATCAGGGATCTTCATATATGGGGATAAAAGGGATTCTGGGGAATACCCATATATGGACTTTTACATAGGTGATGTCACCTGTGGTATCACCTGTGATGTCACAGTGATGTGTCAAGGGAACCAACCCATAGACTGTAAAAATGTGTACACACACGTCTACATGTGGACAAGCTGTGACATTTCTCATGGTAAACTGCGACCTTCGGTCGCAAATATCCTCAGAGAGATACTGACATGATATGATATGATATGATATGATATGATATATGATATGATATGATATGAGTCGACTCGATGCTCTCCAGAGATTGAAATCAGCAACGTGATGCTGCGCTGCCACATCTCATGCTTGTTGAGCCGAGCGTCTCCAAGCAAAAACAACTCCCGCTTCCCCCAATGTGCCTGTGAACGCCTGATAAATGAAAGGCAAAGGATGCGTGGCAGAGTGTGTGTGCATGTGTGCAGGGGCGTCGCACAAAATTCTGAGCCCTGGGTACAAGGATTCACTGCGGGCCCCCCATGAATGTTCTTCATCGCGGGAGGGGGTTTAACCCATGCATTTAGACTGGGAACGCATTATTACACGTTATTTTGTGCTTTAACTTTAACAAAATTTGAGTTACAAATGTTCGCTTAAAAAATACATATTCAAAGATTTGCACACATTTTCATGACTTTTCAAAAATAGCAGTATAGCTAAAGTATAAAATAATGAAGGCCCCTCCACCTTGGGCTCTAGTAACTCAGTCCCCCCCCCCCCCTCTCCCCCCTCCCCCCTTGTGACGCCCCTGTCAGCATGTAGGGAAGCCAAAGAAGCCTGTGGCAGATACGAGTCTGATTACAGCACTTCTGGTACTGATCTGATTGTGTCACTTTACAAAACAAAGTCACCACATTCAACAACGCATTTACAATCCAGAAGGAGGGGGGGGGGGGGGGGGGGGAGGAATCCCTCCCATGTTGGAAGGTTGCTGCACTACAAGTCTCTAGATCAGGGGTCTTCAGTGTTTCAGTGTCCATGGACCCCTTAGCTGAGAGAGAGATGAAGCAGGGACCCCCAACTCCATATTGTATAAAATTGTGTTGCAAATTAACCTTTTTCATAGCTTCATAGACTTGTTTGACAGCACTATCATCATACCGTGTTGGATTCATGTTAAAAGTGTATTTTCAGCAGGGCTGGACTGGGACATAAATTCGGCTCTGGCATCTTTGCCCAGACCGGCCCACCACAACCAGCGCGAACCCAACATAGAAGATCTACAAGCCCACAACGTGTCTAGGCAGTGATGCGTTGTGATCTTGTATCAGCTCTTATACAGTATGTTTGGGTGGGACTCCTGGGGCCACAGTAGCAAGTGATTGGGCTACTAGGCCGGTATTCAGATGATAGACAAGCCAGTGGGCCAATCATGTGATGTCTCTCTGCTCTGTGGGCCGGTGTTAATGAAGGATTGGCCCTCTCCACTTAGTGGCCGCCCAGCCTAAAACGGGGGCAATAATAATTTGGTTTAAAAAAAAAATATATATATATATATATATATATATATATATATGTTACAGTACGTTTGGGTAACTCAGTACGTTCATTGTAAGAGCGCTTGTTTTGTCGTTCACCACACACCAATCACCACCAGATGGCGACGACAGCCATTCACTAGTGAAGGCGCTGACGTCACTCGTTTGCGACTCTCTTTCTTTATTTACTAGCCTAGCTCGGCAGTGTTTAGCCATTAGCCATTAGCCATTAGCCATTAGCTCCATTGTAGTCACTTGGACAGGGCGTTTATCGTGGGCTTGCCCAGGCCTTACGGCCTGGGCATAAATATAACGATTGCATTCACCACGGCTTCGTAACTCGCGCCGCTTGCAATGTCGTGGACAATCGAGCGGCTCCGCCTGGAGGACGTTGTTGTGGCGACCGCTTGTTCCGCCCCGTGCTGCACGGCGAGTGCTCCGTTTCTCGACCGTACTGTTTCTCTAACAAACCGTGACATATATATATATATATATATATATATATATATATATATATATATATATATATTAATAAACATTTGTGAGCCTGTAGATCTGCTATTTTTGGGCTAAAGTTCTCCACAGAATAGGGACTGTAGTGAAAAATGATCCTGTATCACACGATTGGCGGCCCACCTGGGGTAACTCTGAGGACCACCAAGGGGTCCCGAACCTCCTGTTGAAGACCCCTGCTCTAGATGCTAACCCGTGCTGTCTTATTATCCTCTTTTTGTTATTTAGAACGGACGGATACATTTATTTCCTGTACAAACCCACGGCAGGGCTGCTGCTAATTACTATCTACTGTATGTGTTCCCTTGGTTGTGGACATGTTTCCTAGGCAACGCCATGCCGCTAGCTCAATTCGTGTGGCAGCTTCGCTGCTTTATTTGCCGTATTTGATTTGGAAAGTAATATAGGCTATTCGGCTTGATGATTGATGCTTGCATGAAATAGGAAAGAACCTTTGTTCATTACTCATATTTGTCTTGAGCTGTATCAGGCACGTGCACACATAGACACCATATGGGGGCTTGAGCCCCTGCCCTTTTATCCATCTGTAAAAAGTGCCCTCTCCAGACCATGAATTCAGTTTTTACTATAGTGAAGGAAAAGCAAATGCCCTCTTTCCATGCCATACCTGAAGGCAGCATAAAAGAGAATTGCCTTGTTCAAACTCTCCTTAACTTGAATGCAGCATCTAAAGAATTGCCCTCTCTGTGTAGAAATCCAATGCTGTTACGCCTCATCTCCAGTATTGACTTTATTATGCTTAGTTTCATTGTGGTATCACGCACCAAAAATAGCCTGGAAAATAGTCTGCTATTTTCGATATTTCCACCAAAAGGACCTTTTAGAGATTTCAGCCCCAGCCTCTTTAACATTCTCTGCACATCCCTGAGCTGTATAGTGCTCTCTGAGCTGCCATGATACATATTGAATCCTACATTGAATCTTCTGTGTTATTTTAAGATGCTCGCACCAGTTCGTGATTCAAAGGCCTGGGTCACAGGTGTTCAACACGAAAAGGGAAATGGAATCCAGATGTGTGAATAGCAAGATGCAATTCATTATTAAAAACTGGTATAAAAATGTGTTCATTTTTCTTTAATTTTTTTTAATGGTTAGACAAAAAATATAAGAAACAATTATACAATTATAATTTGAATGAGTCTTATATATTTTGATCATAAGACCCCATAGTGTCAGTCAGGTTTTTTTCCCCTCCATTTGGTTCTATTTGTACACTCTCAGAGTTACAGATCTCTAATGGCCATTTAGGGCAGGGTTTCCCAAAGTGGGATATTTGGAATTCATCAATATCACTCAGTCAGTGCTGATGGAAACAGATATTTCTCTGTGACATACCGTATCTCAGGGTGAAAGATGTGCATATATATTTACGTAGTGTAATATGATATAAGATTCTAAAGAATAACAGTGTAATTCAGGGGTGCCGTTGATATAAAAAGGATATTTACAAGCCCTGAGTCCAAAAAGTCTGAAAACCCCTGATTTAGGGCTATATCTGTGTTTGTCTAAATATAATTTTGACAAAACTGTCCACCACAAGCCTGCATGGCGATGAAAACACTCTGCATTTACTGGGCACTGGTTGGCACAATGCATTCTCAATGTGAGACAAATTGTTTTGCAATAAATCTACCAGAAATCTGAAATGCTTTAGCTTTAAGGGTTAGACTGAGCCAGACAAATTAATCCACATGAATAAGTATGAATTTTGAGAGCATATTTACCCTCTCCGTTGTTTATCTCATTTGGTTCATTTTCAAGGAGGTTATGAGCAATGTGATTTTTATTTTTTCAAGTTTCTATGCCAAGAGAACTATTGGCGAAGGTCATTACACTGCACAGTGCTCAACATTATGACTAAACACTGAAAATCGTAATGAATATTAATGAAAGTAAGTAGACCTATAACAAACAGAGGAGACTTGTATAAAGCAATGTGACCTTTCATCGTAACTGGAAGGAATATTTGTGCAATGTGACAACAAATAAAAAAAAGTTCTCATAACAAAGGTAGAAGGGCAGCCGGGAGGGAAAGTCTCCGTTCTGTCATGGGGAATAAATCAGATCCTCTCTGTTATGACCTATCCAAGGAACTCATGCACCTGCCGCAGCCCCAGGTCAGGCTTGCTTTCGTCATATATCTTCCAGTATCTGCCCTGAACGTGACTACACATCAATGAACCACGTTGTGACGTGGCATCACGCACACATACACACGCGCACGCACACTTACTTTAAGGATACACAACATAGCGCCTTCTCCTCCACACAGACAAGCCGTCTGTAAGCAATATTTAGTGAGTTGTTTGGCCTTTGACATGCCAGCAATTGTTAGGCCATCTGTGGTCAATTTATGTACCGGTATATGCCACGGACCCCCATCTCAAAATATTTAGTTCCAGGGACCCCCCAGAAGCAAAATTTTAGTTGCAGTTCATGAGTTGACGACTTTTCAAAAATAGCTGATCTATAAGTTCGCAGCACTCAGTGCCGCGCTGTGAGCTTGTATATCTGCTATATCTAGCAGATATATATTGTGTATCTGCTATATCTGCGACATAGCTTATAGCTAAAGTATAAAATAATTAAGGCCCCTCCACCTTGGGCCCTAGTAACTCAGTCCCACTTTTCCCCCCCTTGTGACGCCCCTGCTCACAACGGTGCGTTGGTGAGCTTGTACGTCTGCTATTTTTGGAGCGCGGCGCCGTCGTGCGGCGGAGTATTAGATTAGCCATTATTCACTTATTATTCAATTATGACGCACAGAATCCAGGCCTCTCCCTGCCAACCACCGCCATTAGACCTCAGCTTCTAAATCTGGGGCCCGTGCACATCCTAATGGGAGCGCTGAATGAAGCCCTATAATGCCATCAAAAAGTCATAAAACCGGATTTATTT
Source organism: Nannobrachium achirus (assembly GCF_963921795.1). NCBI lineage: Eukaryota > Metazoa > Chordata > Actinopteri > Myctophiformes > Myctophidae > Nannobrachium > Nannobrachium achirus. The sequence goes on along the minus strand of NC_137820.1, from coordinate 36,816,301 downwards.
TTATATCAGCCATCAGGATCTGATGTGCGCCAGGATTCGGAGCAGTAGGATATTTGGATGCAGGCCCATCATTCTATTATGTGTGTTTTATTTTTGGCTGCAACATATAGGCTACTGTCTATCTTCACTATCGGGCAGAAACCACACATCTCCAAGATTCAAATGTGTACGTTTTTTGGCAAAGTGAAGCACTGCTTCATCATACAAGGCCGTGCCGTCGCACAAAAGTAATGAAAACAGCTGATCTACAAGCACACAACACCTCGTACCGCGAGTCGTTGTGTGCTTGTAGATCGGCTGTTTTCACTAGTTTAAATCATTTTAAAAATGATAAATATGAGTTAGGGCCCAAGGTGTAGGGACCTTCATTATTTTATGCTTTAGCTATTGAAAAATAGCAGATCAACAAGCTTGTAGATCTGCTATTTTTGAAAAGTTGTGAAAATGTGTGGAAATCTTTGAATATACTGCATGTACTTTTTAAGCGAACATTTTTAACTCAAATTTTGCTTCTGGGTGGTCCCTGGAACTAAATATTTTGAGATGGGGGTCCGTGGCCAAATACATATCATTTCGGGAGTTAAAGCACAGAATGTGAGTGAATCCTTGTACCCAGGGCCCAGAATTTGGTGCGACACCCCTGAATATGTTGGTGCCCAGGCTGTGAATAAGCAGTCTCATGATGATGTTAAGAGGCCTGTGTAAAAACAGTGCAATTGGACGTACTGTCAGGTTTGGGGAGTAAAGGAGAGCCGTGTTTTCACTATCCGCTGCAGGACCTTCCTGTCTGCCGCGGTTCAGCTAGAGTACTAGACGGTGTTGCCATGTCTGCTTATTATGACCAAATTTGGGCTTGTTCTTCTCTTAAGTTGCTTGTAACTATTGATAGTTGCTGGTTGCGTTTTTTTATAAGTGGCCTGATATACCGGTAGTCGCTTCTTTTGGGCTTGTTTTCATAGACCTGGTTGCTTGTTTCTCTTGCAAAATCTGGCAACAGTGTACTAGACTCTACAGCAGTGTCAGGATGCTCTCAATACTGCAGCGACAGACATTAATCAGCAGTTCCTGAGCGAGTCTGTTGCATCCAGTGTTGATTTTGTCGACTAAAAATATGAAGATTTTTTACACTAACGAAAACGAAATTAAAACTAAATTAAAACAAAGCTGTGATGACTAAAGCTAATAATTGTCAATATATTGACAATTTCATCAACAAAAAAATAGACTAAAACGTTGGGAGGGAGAAGAGAGTCATTTTATGTTTGGTTGCTCTCAGGTGTTGCGTGCTGTAAATAGCAGATCTACAAGCTCACAACCCGTCGCAGCGTGACACGTTGTGAGCTTGTAGATCGGCTATTTTCAGCATGCAAAAAAAATTGTAAAATCAGTCATTACGATGCCATCAAGGCCTGCCAAAATACATTTCAGTTGACTAAATCAACTGTAGATTTAGTCGCCTAAAAACGTATGATATTTAGTCAACTAAAATTAGACTAAAACTAAAACTTTTCAGGTGACTAAATTATGACTAAAACTAAATTACATTTTATTCACAAGACTATGACTAAAACTAAATCAAAATTTGTTGTCTAAAACAACATTGGTTGCATCTCAGTGATGCTTTGTAGCATGCTGAAATACTAAAATATCTAAAAACACAGATTGAACACAAAAAATAACTCAGGATTGTGTTGATCGTGTCCCAAATAACAATAAAATAAGATCTGGTTGTCCCAGAGGTGAAGTGGTCCTTTAAGGTTAGGAATAAGGTTAGGTTTAACCGTTTAGGCATAGTTTACCGAGATTACGTTTAAGAATGCCCGGCAGAGACCATTCTACCGCTAAGCCAGATAGACACCCGGGGCGACTGTGTTTTAGGGGGAGTCTTCTGGTATTCTTTGGGATTTTCGACCAAGTGGGAGGGGAATGTACACAGGCTCCATATCCAGATCAGGCCCTCAAATAGAGGATGTCGCATCCCAGGAACTTGAAAAGGGCAACCCACGCAATCCAGTGTGATGTTTGTCTCAGCTCAGATCAGTGAAGAGTCGACACTTTCTCAACAATTTCTTCCTCCGTGGCTGGCCAAAAAGGCGACTGTTTAGTGGTGTAAAGTAACTACTTGAATACTGAAGTTATACCGGTACCATTTTGAGATATCTGTACTTGTAAAGAGTTGAGTACTTTTCAAGCCAAGGAGTTTAGCTTGCTGCGAGCTGATATGACTGTGACATTTCTTCAGGTCATTTTTTCAGTCAATGTCTTGAGGTTCAGGTGGCGATCCCTAACACCATGCAGAGAGTGTCTGGGCCTCCTCCCTGTAGGCTGTATTGGATCTCAGACCCACTATGGTCGTGTCATTTTGCGAATTTGATTAAGGTGAGCTGTGGGTGGGAGTGTATGCCATTGTGCAGTGACTGTGCCCAGCCGGACAAGCTGAGATCTGTTGGTTCGATAAAGTCCTTTGTCCACAGACAGAGAGGGGTTTTAAACCTAGGGCTCTATTTTCGTCCATGCCTTACCCCTTATCCCTAAACCCTTTTGTCATTTTTACTATTTTGAAAAACATTTTTTAATATTTAAAATAGCTGATCTACAAGCTCTCAACGTGTCAATATAGATGGGCTATTTGAAGTATTTTAAAATGTTAAAGTGTTTTTTCTTTTTTTTTTAAATAGTCAAAAACAGCAAAAAAGTTTAGGGATAGGGGTAAGGCATTTCTATAGCTCCTATAGCTATAGAAATGCCTTAAAGCTCCTAATATCCGTGGTTTGTGAATATTGATTGATTGATTGAATACTATTAACAGTTTGCAAAAACAAGCACAGGAAAGCACAGTTCAATACAAGGTCTGCTAAGAGGATTTAAAAGTAAACCCCCAAAAAGATCTGGCTTGTTTCCATTGGTTTGTTGACCAGTGCTATACGGTGTGTGTGTTGCTGCTCGCTAGCGAGCCTGCGGCTTTTAAGTAAAGTGGTAACGTACAAGCAATCGGATGCATAGGTTCCTGGTTTCGCCTCACGGCCGAGGCTTCATTGGTGGCAGCGGTACAAATAGGTAATCTCTGAGTCGGACATTGTAGTCCTAACGCCTGGTAGTTGACAGCGAGTTACTTGCAGTTGCAGAGGTCACCCCAGTCAGTCGAGCCTAGCTCCTGACTGGTGTGCATGGACGCGCATCCAGATAGATGGGACGACTGTAGGCTACTATATATGGTGTGTAGCCAAGGCTACAGTATATCCGATTTGATGGTGTTGAATGCTGAGCATAAGTCAATACATAGCAAATTCAGCAAGTGTTAGGGTTTTTCTTTTAGGTGGCTGAGTGAGCACTGTGTTCAGCACTAACGAGATGGCATCCTGGGGAATAACATTTCAGGTATAACTTCAAGGAGTAAAATATAGACAGATGGTATTTTCATATATTTTTCTCTGCTAACCGCCCATTAGCCCAAAACTTTTTGTGACACCCGGCGGCTAGCATCATGCCTTGGAATGGATCAGAGTCTGATATTCTATTGTTGTGATCGAGCGCATTAACAGTAGCTGCTGAAATAATTGTCATGCAGCCCAAATCCTTCCTTCTACTCTCTGGCCAGAGCTACTGGCCAGGTATAGGTAGTGGTGTAAAGGAGCTATGTGTATGTACTCATATATTGTACTTTTGTAATATTGTCACCTAAAGGGGTACTGTCACTTTAAAAAGTCATCTTAAAATATTAGTTAATATTTGTATGATGTCATTGTGCGAATGTGCAATTATAAGCCAATCAAATTAATTGACTGTACCTAGACTACTTACTGTAGTGGTCAGCTGTTGTTGGGGAGCGAGGGGCAGATTACACTGTGACATGAGTTTCAGACTATTTCAGACCGTTTTCAGAGAGACCACCTGACCTACTGTATCATACTATTATAATTTCGGGGTGTGTCAGCAGGCCTTTAAGTAAAATGTTTATGTATTTGTTTCACTTTACCGGAGTATTTCCAATTCTCAGTACTTTTACATCTACTCAGTTCACATATGATTATTTTGGGGGTTGCAGCCTGTGGTGGACACGTAATGAAATACACATATTGTATGGCGGTGCTGGCACGGGTCCGCAATCCATTTTTTATTTGGTCGCAGACATAAACAGAAGTGGCTTTAGCCCTCTGTCTGTCAGTTTAAATGCACAGTATGTTCTATTTTAACCCTGCGTTTGTTTGTTCGACGTCAGTCCATATCTTTGGGCAGCGTTTCAACCCGACAAGAGCTCCCCTGACTTCCATTATGAAATTAAAGTTAAATATTTCACAAAATTACACAGTGTACAGTATGTACTTACTGGTCTGGAATATATAGGCCTATGTACAGTATATATATGTAATGCCAGGGATTCCAACCCCGGTCTCCTGTGTGAAAGTCCTACATCTTAACCACTAAATCAAAGGGATTTCCCTATGGACTGGGGGAGATAGGCCTACTAGACTTTTGAGGCCATCAGACTGAGGCACTGAGTCACTCTGCCACACACATGGTTCCAGGCTTAAAATAATGAATATAAATATTTACAGAAATCTCAATGGGAAAAATGAACGAGATTTCAATCGGTGTAAGCACAAAATGGACGCCACTGCTATGCCTATAGATAAAAGTCCTCAGTCTTTGCACAACATATTATAGGGCATTCACCAAATATTCGAATATTCGAATATCAAAGTCACTATTCGACGTTGTTCACCAAAGTCGAATATTCACTTATTTTTATTTTGTAATTGTTTTCTCTTTAAAAAAATGTATAGTTTATAAAGCTTGGCTAGATAGGAAGTCATAAAAATGAGTTGTCAATGCCCCTGGTGGATGAATTTGTCAATGCTCTATACCAGGGGTTCTCAAACCTTTTTAGGCGGTGACCCCCAAAATAAACATATTTGAACTGTGGACCCCCACCCTGACAAGCACTTGGAATTGTAGGTATTACACTTAATGTGACTCGGTTCCACAGATACATATTGTGAAAATAGCAGATCTACATGGTCTTGCGAGGCGTTGTGAGCATGTAGATCGGCACATTTTCACAATGTTCGCCTCTTGCTTACTTAACTTTTTCGCCGCCGTTGACAGTCCTCACCGTCATTGAAAGGGTTAATACCATGGCGCCGTTGACGGTGAGGACTGTGAATCTTACTGTATATACAGTAAAGATATTATTACTTACTTAATGTCGCTCCGGTCCCGCTCGCATCGGTAATGTCGGCGATTTGTTTACAACGCACGTTGGGCGTGCACGCGAAGTGAAGCTCCTCAATGTTAAGTCAATGGAGAGGCCCATAAAGAAACTTCATTTAAACAAAATAGCCATTTTGAGACATTTTGCAGCAGATCTAAATGTAAACAAGGCACAAGGCAGGGCGCAGCCATCTTCATCTTCTTGTCGCACACTGTCATGTGACTAGATGACGTAATCGTTGCCGTCAAGTGATAATCCAAAAAAACAAAAACAACCCCCTTCCGGCCCTTCAAAATAATAGCGGCGGCCGACGGAGGAAACGACGTGGCGCCGAGGCACCAAGCAACCTTCAGATTAAGAGGCAGTAGATGTGTTAATATTTGACAGTTTGGCCAGTCCTGTCGAATATTCGACTATTCGAATACTTTGCGGTCGAATAATTCGAATACTAAAAATCACTATTCGTGAATGCCCTGACATATTATAGAGCAATTTAAAGTAGTTCATAGCACCCACATATCCAATGTGGGTGCTGAGACTGCGTTACCAGGGCCCAAGGTGGAGGGACCTTAATTATTTTATACTTTAGCTATAGAAAAATAGCAGATATACAAGCATAGTCCAATATCAACCCCACTTGCGACAGACACAAGCCTGCACTGGCTGTGCCCACAGTAACAAACACTTTTGAAGGTATGTTGTCAGGCACGTGCACACATAGACATCAAAGGGGGCTGGAGCCCCTGCCCTTTTATCCGTCTGTAAAAAGTGCCCTCTCCAGGCCATGAATGCAGTTTTACTGTGGTGAAAGAAATGCAAATGCCCTCTTTCCATGCCATACCTGAAGGCAGCATTCAAGAGAATTGCCTTGTCCAAACTCTCCTGAACTTGAATGCAGCATCTTACAGTATGTTGAAAGAATTGCCCTCACTGTCCAGAAATCCCCACCACATTTCCAGTATTCCAGAAAATAGCCGACCTCCAAGCTCACGTTGCGAAACGTTGTGAGCTTGGAGGTCTGCTATTTTCGATATTTTCACCTAAAGGCCCTTTTAGAAATGTCAGCCCCTGCCTCTCTAACATTCTATGCACGTCCCTGTATGTTGTTCATACCCTCTCCAACATCCATAATCTGGACCCAGACCCCCTTGACAGCTTTTTGGCATTACTGATGGATCGGAGACGATCCTCATCTGACATTTGCAGAGCTGTCGCATGGTTGCCTTCTTCAACTCACTCTCTGGCAAGACACACCATCGAGTGGCAGACAGTCTCGCTCAGGCTGCCCCACCCACACACCCGTCAGTGACATGTAGCCATGGCATTCCATTGACACGGAAAATAACACCTGAAAATAGCTCACATCTTTAGTTTTATTTATTTATTTAAAGACATTGCGCCTTATATCAAGTAGTTGGGATGGGGGGAGTATGGGTGTTATTGTCATCATGTATATATTTGTATATATACAATAAAGTACTCTCATTTTTTACTTGAGTAAAAGTATCAAAAATGCAGTGTAGAAATACCGATCTAAAAGCTCACAGTGCATCTTATCGAAATAGTAACTAAAGTTTTAAAATATTTGTAATGGAGTAAAAGTACAATATTTGCCTCTATCCCAGAATATACAGTTAAACCCATAAGGGCCACATGTTCTATGACATTATTCTCACACATCCAAACTCTAAACACTTAGTTTCCAGCTTTGTAGCTGCTTTTGGGGCATCTGTGGACTCCGGTCATCTCAGAGATGCGTGGGCTGAGGAGCTGGGCATTTCAATATCAGATGAGTTGTGGGAGGAGGAGGCCTGTCTAGTATTCAGAGCTGTTCTAGATATATATTGATCCAATTTAAAGTTTTGCACAGATTGCATTACTCCAAAAATAAACTTGGTAAAATGTACCCATCAGTCTCCCCTATGTGTGATAGATGTGGTATTCACTGTCACATTTATTTTGGAAGTGTCCGATATTAACCACTTTCTGGGGAGATATATTCAATTGGTTTTCCAGACAGTTGGAAAGTGATATTCAGCCAGATTGCTGTTTAGCAATATTTTGTTTCTCTGATGAGACAAGGGCCCTTCCCTCCCACCAAAAATAGAACCATACCTGCTCAAGGCAGGTATGGTTGCTGACAAAACAATTATACTGGTGAAATGGAAATCTCCGACTTCTCCATGTTTCAAGAGATGGCTCAACGAGATGCTCTCCATTGCTAAGTTGGAACAAATCTGTCATGGCGGACAGAATACACAAACTAAGTTTCAAAAAATGTGGAGGGTCTTTCCTGGCATTGCTTGACAGCAGCTGAGCTTCGGATATCAGGCTGCCATGGTGCAACTTTCATTTATACTTTCTCTAACTATCCCTGCTTTCTGATGGTCATCGAGCCCACACATCTGTCCCTTTTTTGCCTAGTTGTTTTTCTTTCTGTATGTATTGTCAAGCTTATTTTATTGTCTTGTTGTGTATTACCAACACATATAAATAAAGTATTAAAAAAAAGAGTACAATATTTGCCTCCGAGATGTAGTGGAGTAGGAGTAAAAGTATTTAAAATTGGAAATACTCAATAAAAGTACAAATACCTCAAAATTGTACTTAAGTGGTAAATGTAGACTACTTAGATACTTTACACCACTGACTACATTGGTGTATACTGTAGTATACACCAATGTATTTTATAGAATAGTATTACAGAATATACTGTATAGGCTACACTGTCTGTATACAGCATATTCTGTAATGTAAACTTTTGTTAAAAAGCAGTTGAAACAGATTTTGAAAAGAACAATAGCTTCACAGCAAGTTGTTCTGTGCGAACAAATGTCCCGCAACAAATTGAGCTGTATCTTTTTTATACCACATGCAGCTCAAAAAGTACAGCCCAGGCAATAAGACAAACAGAGGATCCATGTGAAAACGCCAGAGGGAATCAATTATGTAAGATCCTCGTTAAGGACGAGAGAGGAAGGGAAGTAAGGTTTAATTTCAACAACCAAGTATAGTCGACAAAAAAAAAGACGTGAAGAGAAAAACACGTCATTTTAGTCGAGTGACACGTGCAACGGAGTATACTATTTTCCTTAAGCATGGAGAGGGGGGAGGCAGGGGCGTCACAAGGGGGGGAAAGTGAGACTGAGTTACCAGGGCCCAAGGTGGAGGGCCTTAATTGCGACCGTCAGGGAGCAGTTTACTACCAGTAAGACTCCCTAATCGGGAGATAAGCAACCGTTGGTCGCTTATCTCCACAAATATCACAACCTCCACCTCTCACGTCATACGGGTAGCCATAGTTACACCTGGAATGTTGAATCTCCATATATGGAGATAACCTACGCATCACACAAAGTCTGACCTCACCAGCCCATACTTGGGCATGGACGACTTATATCTCCATATACGGAGATGGCCATATATGGAGATACGATGACATCACAGAGTCCACAGCTGATGATGTGGCGTGATGTCATACAATACACAAACAAGCCCTATATAAAGGGGCAATTCTCACCAGGGAAGAGAGCATTGCCTGGAATGTTGAATCTCCATATATGGAGATAACCTACGCATCACACAAAGTCTGACCTCACCAGCCCATACTTGGGCATGGACGACTTATATCTCCATATACGGAGATGGCCATATATGGAGATACGATGACATCACAGAGTCCACAGCTGATGATGTGGCGTGATGTCATACAATAAACAAACAAGCCCTATATACTGATGCGATACGATGACATCACAGAGTCCACAGCTGATGATGTGGCGTGATGTCATACAATAAACAAACAAGCCCTATATACTGATGCGGAGATATGAGCAGGGCAAAGGTGTGACGTGTGACGTGTGACCGACCGACCGACCGACCGACCGACCGACCGACGGACGGCCGGTGGAGGTTTTCATAGTAAACTGCTCCCTGACGGTCGCAATGAAAACCTCCACCGGCCGTCCGTCGGTCGGTCGGTCGGTCGGTCGCACGTCACACCTTTGCCCTGCTCATATCTCCGCATCAGTATATAGGGCTTGTTTGTTTATTGTATGACATCACGCCACATCATCAGCTGTGGACTCTGTGATGTCATCGTATCGCATCAGTATATAGGGCTTGTTTGTTTATTGTATGACATCACGCCACATCATCAGCTGTGGACTCTGTGATGTCATCGTATCTCCATATATGGCCATCTCCGTATATGGAGATATAAGTCGTCCATGCCCAAGTATGGGCTGGTGAGGTCAGACTTTGTGTGATGCGTAGGTTATCTCCATATATGGAGATTCAACATTCCAGGCAATGCTCTCTTCCCTGGTGAGAATTGCCCCTTTATATAGGGCTTGTTTGTGTATTGTATGACATCACGCCACATCATCAGCTGTGGACTCTGTGATGTCATCGTATCTCCATATATGGCCATCTCCGTATATGGAGATATAAGTCGTCCATGCCCAAGTATGGGCTGGTGAGGTCAGACTTTGTGTGATGCGTAGGTTATCTCCATATATGGAGATTCAACATTCCAGGTGTAACTATGGCTACCCGTATGACGTGAGAGGTGGAGGTTGTGATATTTGTGGAGATAAGCGACCAACGGTTGCTTATCTCCCGATTAGGGAGTCTTACTGGTTATTTTATACTTTAGCTATTGAAAAATAGCAGCTATACAAAGCCGCGCTGCGAGCTTGTAGATCTGCTATTTCTGAAAAGTCGTGAAAATGTGTGCAAATCTTTGAATATATGTATTTTTTAAGCCAACATTTGTACTGTAACTCAAATTGTGCTTCGGGGGGTCCCTGGAACTAAATATTTTGAGATGGGGGTCCGTGGCCAAATACACATGAAAAAGTTCGAGCACCACTGACAGAAACATAGGTTTCTTTCAAAAAACCTCAGGAGGATTTTAAATATTCAAAGATTTTCACGGTTTTTCAAAAATAGCAGATCTACAAGCAATTGTTAAAGCACAGGGGCCCCACAGTGAATCCTTGTACCCAAGGCCCAGAATTTGATGCGACACCCCTGAACGGAGTATACTATTTGCCTTAAGCATGGAGAGGGGGGAGGGAAAGAAAAGGGGGGAGCCGGGAATCCCTCGCTGCGCTGCATGATGTCGTCTGAGACAGCCTTTCACTAGAAGCAAAAAAAAGGGGGAAAAAAAGCAGAGAAGAAAAATATAAAATGCCACTCTAACAAGGCTCTGGAGACCTCGGCTGCCTGGCTCTCTGAAGTGGGAACAGCTCGCCTGATGTGAAATGCTTTTAAAGACCTCGACAGAAAGCAGGCTGGCTGGCGCGCTACATGCATGCATGGCCCACATTATTCTGTCCATACAGTCAGTCCATAGCAGAGGCTGTGTATGCCGTGAAAATGTTTGTGAACTACCTTTTTCACTGACGAAAAAAAAAAAAAAAAAAAGATCGTCAGCAAATAAAAACCAGGCTAGGGAGGGGCTAGTGGAGAAGAGATCCAGCAGAACTAAAAGACAAGTCATTTTATGTTTGGTTGTGCTCTGGCGCTCTGAAAATAGCAGATCAACAAGCTCACAAGCTATTTTCAGCATGCAACCACATGTAAAATCAGGCATTACAATACCATCAAGGCCAAAATCAACTGTAGATTTAGTCGACCAAAACTAGACTAAATCTAAAACTTTCACATGACTATAATATGACTAAAACGATTTTCTTTGTCAATATGAGCACTGTATGAGGCCTGATTTATGCTTTGTTGTTCGACGTGTCACACACACACACAAAAAAAAAGGATCTATAAGCTCATAACGTGTCGCATCGTGGAGCGCTGTGAGCTTGTAGATCTGCTATTTAAGCAGGGTATAGGCGCCTCCACCACAAACGTATGCTGTCAATGAGTGTAATCTATGTACAGGTACAGTAGAGCATGTGGTGTACATGTACGTAAGTACTTTACTTACAATTTTGAGCTATTATTTGCTTTACTGGAATATATCCAATTGTCAATAGGTTTACTTCATTACATCTCAAAGGCAAATAGTTTTGGCACTTCACATTCACCCATTCACACACAGAGGAAACCATGCAAGGCCAACCTGCTTATCGGGAGCAATTGCTAACTAACACTGGGGGAGCCTGGGATCAAACTGGGTATTATGTTTCTCCTTGCGCACGCACGCACGCACGCACGCACACCCACACCCACGGTCTATTCTTCCAGTCACAAGCCTGCATGCATCTTCAAACGTCTGAGATGTCTTTAGTTGATCTAGTTTCACAAACATTCCCATATACAGTAACTAAAACTTCACAAGAAAGGAATTGCATCCTTGTCTAACTGTATTCTATAAAATGTCTCTTGTGTCTCCTGAAATAGTACAGTGGTAAAGTAGTTTAGTGTAATAACGCAAGTCACTAAAAGCATTTGTTCAGCCAGCTGTGAATTTGTGTAATTGCTTCTGTGCAGCTTGTAGCGGCAGAGTCCAACAATGGCTCCACATTCTCTCCAAAACTAAAGCTATAGGATCTGAGAAGCTGTGAAATGAAATGTGGTTCATACTGCGGAAGTGCCAATTCAGTAATACTTTCCATGGAGGTCTATATAGCCTATACAAATTCAATGCAGATATTATTGCGACCGAAGCTCGCAGTTACCAAGAGAAATGTCAAAGCTTGTCCATGTGTGTGTACACATTTATGGATTTATGGGCATCCCCGTTCCCTTGACACATCACTGTGACATCACAGGTGATATCACAGGTGACATCACCTATGTAAAAGTCCATATATGGGTATTCCCCAGAATCCCTTTATGCCCATATATGAAGATCCCTGATGTGATCGATATATATTACTGGCCAGGTTTTTCATTTTCCAAAAGAAAGATGAATAAAAATCACACCTTGTGTGAAGTGAGCGGGCAATTTATGAGTTAATTTCATTAAGGGCCCTGTTATGTTTTGGCTAATTTGGGATAACTTTGAGCTGTTTGTGCCAGGATTTATATAATGCCACAATGTGACATAGCTCTGTTTACACAATGCTGTGCCCCTCCAACTTTATATACTTTCCCTATTTTCAATTGTTTTTTATTATGTTTTGACTCTTGCTTTGGCATGTTTTCTCATGCCAATAAAGCTCCTTTGAATTGAATTGAATTGAATTGAATTGAATTGAATTGGTAAGACAAACCTATTTACTAACTTCCCTTGGCACTATACGAGTGACTAAGAACAGAAACCAGCCGTATGACCTGAAGTCCATTCATCACATTTAGCAACAGCGCACAGCATCGCTGTGACAGACTTTGTGATTTCTCGCCGTAACCTTGCAGTGACTGCCACTGTGGAAAGATGTATTTCCATCATGAACACCCCCGGTGCATCATTTACTCGGAAATTCATTTTCAGCATTCTGCTGCCCTGACTGCTCTGAATGCACAGGCCGTCTCCGTGTGATTTATCCCCTCAGGACACCCCCCCCCCCCCCCCCCACAATCCCAGCTGCACCGAGCGCCATTTATGCACATTTTATTTTCCGCCTTCCAGGGGCGGCGGGGGGGGGGCGCTCAGTAGATAAGTCCCTTTCACACCACCACAAGCGTCTTTGCGAACACTATCGGGCACGTGTTGGGAGACAGACACCGATCATTGCACTTTCTCCTACGGGCTTGGGGCGGCACCGGTCAGCAGGGAGTTGGGCTGGGGGAGTAGGACCAAGCCCCTGGAACCTAGAGGGAGGGCTGAAGCGCCATGGACATGGTGGCCGCTTGAGGTACTGCAGTTGGGGCTTCTAACACGAACGCGCATTCTAGGCTTCTTTGTATTGACTGCGCGTTCATAGCGGAAGTGCTCGTTCATGAATCTGAGCTCCAGCGCGTCCATGAACACAAGCTATGACGCGAAACGCATCACAGAAGCCCCACTACGTCACGTTTCTGAGGCTTTTCCAAACACGGAAGTACGCTTCATGTGCTGGGTGAGCAACTCAATGCAAGTGGACGGGCGGGGATATCGGGTGCCCTCTCTATACTTATTATAACTCTATGAGTTGGACGAAGGCCCTACATCCTCCTGGTGGGGGCTGGCTGGTGATACAACAGCAGTGACAACACAGAAATGTGTGTGGGGACTGCCTGGGGAGGAATTACTGTAACTGGCATAACAACTAAATTGGGGAGAAAAGGGGTTTCTACCCTGGTTCCACCTTATGGTTGTTTACACCGTACAGTATGTGGATATTTGCTAAAACGTTTAAAAACATAATTTATGCCCAATCACTATACTGCACCTGACATGTTCCATTTCACTGAGACCAAGTTTAAAATAAGAATTGAATACACTAAATATCAATACGAAGCAACTGAAAACCCCATTATTTCAATGGTTGGTTTAATGGATGGAGAAAAGGGTCCAACCAAGAAACAGCAACCAATGGGAGCGAAGAGGGGGCACATCCACGGGCGGGACTTGACAAAGGGTCAATTGGGGATACTGTTTTAAGGACGTAAAAACAAAGTGACGATTTCACGGTGACATGATAGTGCATGATCATCAGCAACCAGTTGGTTGAGTTGGGCGCTTTGAAAATGATCCAAATGTCTTAATCGTCTTTGTTTTTCGGTTACCTTACTCTCAGGAGACACCCAGCAGCAGCCATGTGAGAGGAGCCGGTGGTGGCAGAAGACAGAGGATGTCCTCGTCCAGATAGAAGCAGAGAAGCTCTCCCCCGCCCGCCTGCTGTCCTCCCTCCCTCCTTCCCTCCCTCCCTCGGAGGACGGGAAGATGACTGTCACCAACCGACAGTCCTTCTTCAACGCCCTGATAGTCATCTTCGTCCTGCTGTCCACCGCAGGTCTGTATACCAGGGGTACTTTTTCGTTTTTTGACTCAGGGCACCCCTGTAAATAACTTTTTCATCCACAGCACCCCTGAATTACATTGTTACTTTTTAGAATGTTACATCATAGAAATATCCGTTTCCATCAGAACTAACTGAAAATGACGTTATACTTGACGTTTAACGACTTGAACCCCAGCATCCCTATTCTGGGGGGGAAGGTTTACCAAAAATAGCCGATCTACAAGCTCCACTTTCTTGGTATTAGTAAGGACTCGAGCAGCAGCGTTCCAAATCAACTGCAGTCGGCTGCTGAGTGCCTAAATTGTAAATTTATATAAATTTGACGTCTATTTTGAGGGTGTCTTCATTCACACCTCTAACCTTTCTGTGTCTTGCGCTCCCTGTTCAGCCATACAGATACAGGGCAGTGTTGATTTCGGCGACTAAAACTATAACGGAAAATGTGTGTCGACTGCGTTTTTTTCACTGACGAAAACTAAATAAAAACTAAATAAAAACTAAGCTGTGATGACTAAAACTAAGACTAAATATATTGACAATTTCGTCAACAAAATGAAAACTAGACTAAAACATTAGGGAGGGACTAGTGGAGGAGAAAGTCATTTGGTTGCTCTCAGGTGTTGCTTCCTGAAAATAGCAGATCTACAAGCTCACAACGCGTCGCGTTGTGAGCTTGTAGATTGGCTATTTTCAGCATGCAACCAAGTGTAAAATCTGTCATTACGATGCCATCAAGGCCTGCCAAAATACATTTTAGTAGACTAAATCAACTGTAGATTTAGTCAACTAAAATCTCATGATATTTAGTTGACTAAAATTAGACTAAAACTAAAACTTTTCAGGAGACTAAATTATGACTAAAACTAAATGAGATTTTATTCAAAAGACTATGACTAAAACTAAATAAAAATTTGCTGTCAAAAACAACACTGATACAGGGAACAACAGCCAGTCGACCACAATTTACATTTACAGTACAGTAAAGTGTAACTTGACTGCCCTTATTGCTTCTCATTCGTTTCAGCTCTAAAGGTTGAATATGTAAGCAATTTACCCCGAGTGAGAGGACATTATGCTCTGATAATGTCCTGTGTTAGGGGGTGATCGGACGAGGCGAAGCCGAGTCCGATAACCCCCTAACACAGGACATTATCAGAGCATAATGTCCGACCCCGAGTGGTAAATAGCTTTTCTACCACTTTTTCCCATATACATGAAAGAAAACACATAGTTGTAACTTGCAAGGATCTTAAGTTACAATCATTATTGCCTATAAAACTTCCGCCATAACAACAAATAGTGCCACAAACAACATCTTCTACTCACCACCAGATGGCGCCAACTCCATGCTGAGACGCGACCGAGTATTTCCCGGTGAATCTGTGCGCAAAGGTGGGGGCCGATGAGCAAGGAGGGTTGCGAGCTTATGAGAAACAACTAAAATAATAATAATATAAACTTGGCGAAAACAGTTGCGTGCATTAGCGCAAATGGAAAACATTCAATTAACTTCTGAAAAGCCTACACGGCCTTTAAACAGCGTGCATACGGTGCATTAGCGCAAGATTAGATGAGGATAAAGGAAATCATTAAATGGAAAACATTAAATTAACTTCTGAAAAGGCTTCTTCTAAGCCTACACTATATAGCCTACTAAAAACGAGTGAATCTTGCCACACGTGAATAATTGTGGTTCAGTGGTTGTAAACAATAACACAGACAATATAAAATCCTTAGTTGTGGGAAGAAAAGGATATCATCATCATCATCATGGCCCCAAATAACTTTTAAATATCTTGCAATTGGAGACGAGTCTCTTACTAAATCGGCAAGAGTGCCTCTCATTTTCAATACATAAAAGCTAAGCTATACTATAACCTCATCATCATCCGCAATAGTCAGTGGTGCACACTCCCAAGCCCCCACCTTTGCGCACAGATTCACCGGGAAATACTCGGTCGCTGCTGAGACAGATGTCTAGCTTACAGCTAAGCTAACGTCAGTTAAAAGCACCGTTCCGGCCGTAAATAGAGGCTGTTCGCTTCCAGAAAGGCATAGGTTCAGAGAAAAGGGGCTTTAAAGTTGGGGGATTGCATTGGATCCAAATAAATCGGCGACGATAGTACGCACGTTAGTAAATATAGGACGGCTGCGACCGTCATTTGTTGGTGGGGGGAAAGGTGTTCCGACCATGGGTTCCGACTCCCTCCTGAAGTCCCCGGATGCGTTCATCGCGTATTGATCTCGGAAATGTGCCTCATTTGCATGTACATCCGGGCATTTCACACATTCCGGCTATTGTGGCCTCATTTACTACTGTTTTAAGCCAATCACAATCCAGTATTTGAACACGTGACTAGAAAAAGTGGTAGAAGTAACCTTTTACTGTATCCTTAAAATTCGAGAGGTGTTAATGTAATTAACGAGGACGGGGCTGAGTTTTTACGACGGCGTGCCTCGAACCTAACGCAGCTGTTTCTCATCTAACAAGGCTGGAGACTCTCCCCGTCACCTCCTCCCCCTCGCAAACCTTTAAGTTGTGCATCATTAGAGCACTTTATGGTCCACTTCCGATGCTGAAGTGCTTCGCTTCCTTATTGCCAAATTCACCTTGCCATAACTGCTGACCCCTCCCCACGCGTGAGCGCCAAAGAATTATGATTCAGGGCAATGTGAGTGGAGAAAAAATAAATATGTCTATGTTTCGAGCTGATTTAATATTTTATTGTCTGTAGCCTAGCGGTATAAAAGAACAAAAGTGTGTACGTCAATACAGAGTCTACTGTACATGTCATAGGCCGGTGCTGTTAGAATCAATACTACAACCTATTATGTTGGATGACCTTATGCAAAACTGGAATGGAGCGGAGTTTTCCCTCTCGACTAGGAAATGCTTCCTCGACGTTTAAACCAACCTTATATGCTTCATTACCACGCTCTCTAGTCTTCAGTCTACCTCACTATTGAAAGGAATTTGTCCGTCAATTAGAGTTGACAAAAGGCAAAGCCGGCCAGGCCAGTGCCTTGAGAATGACGCCGTGCCAAAGCTCATTATAACCTGAAGGTCCTCTCTGCCTTTCAAAATGCCAATCTGTCGCTCTGACAGAGATTAGAGGAAAGCTCCCAGCACTTTCTCTTTGGCTGACGAAACACCGCGTGACAGCGGGACTAGTTTCCTTCATGACACTTCTATTATAAGGACTCCATGGTTGAAAAGTAAGACAAAGGCAAATTAATTGAATTTACTTCAAGCATATCCAATGTAAAAGTGTTAGTGTACCTACTGTAAAGTGTACATTTGTGAAGGACAGTGAAGGAAATAAGAACGCATAGATGCAAAATATCATTCATATTGACAATAGAGTATGTAGAGCCTTTACCTTTACGTACTACTGCGATGGGCAACTGGGTTGACTTTAGTTTGACTCGTGCAATTAATTAAATGTCCAGAGAGAGATCTTTGTAAATGTCAATCCATGTATTATCATCATTAAATCCATAAAGATGAGATAAAAGATAAAACAAATACATTAACACAGTCATAGACACAATCACCCACTGCCAGATATAAATATGGTAACCATAGCAACCACCCTCTCACTGTGATTGACATGTCATTCTTATTACCAAGGCCACACCAACATTCACATAAATAAAACAAAACTAAATAAACAGAAAGTGCAATTTGGCTCCAACAGAGTATATTGAAATAACTACAGCAGCTCCAAAGAAAAGGAATCGGAACAAAACATGTAGGTGACAATGTGTCTTTATGCATGTGTGTGCATGTGCACATATTGTCTGCATAGGTATGCATGCTCCTGCATACTGTACGTGTACTTGTATGAGAGGGCCTATAGCCCTGAAACATGACTGTCATATCACTAGTAAGTCCCTTTGCATGATAGTCAACAATGTGCAATGAACATGCCCAATGCCCATATGTTACCAAATATGGGCATTCCCAGATATGCACTTAATATTGATGACATCGGGACATGGATATCCATATATGGGGATAAAACGGACAAGGACATAATTAATTTCCAAGTGTGACTCGTAATGACATCAGCGATCTCCATATATGGGCATAAAAGGGACATCAAGCCAGAACGTGATGTCAGAGCGGAAAACCCATTCTGTTAAGAGTGGTTCCCCTGACATCACAGTGACATCAGAGCATGATGTCAGAGAGACAAACCCATAGAACCACAGACAAACCCATAGAACCACAGTGTCAGGCGTGACAGACAGAGATATACACACAGACAAGCTGTGACCGTTTTCATAGTATGACAGACGGATGTTACATGTACCATAGAAGTATCCGTATCTTCTGTATTGTTCAATAAAAATACATTTAATACGATTGGTGGCCATTTTCTCTTGATACGCTGATACATTTTAACTCTATGAGAAATTGGTCACCGATCGTATCAAAATGCTTTTTCTTTGAAAATAACGGAAGATACAGGTATTTCTGAGGGTATTTCCATACATCACTGTATCATCCGTGGCCATATATTTGAAATCTGAGCGTTTGTACTGTAGATGTACGGACCAAAAATGGAGAAAGTGCAGTCGACCGTTGTGAGATATATGGCTAGTATCGTCGTTGTCGGGTGGAAACCTTGTATGTCCAAAACCATTTGTTTTTATCAATTAAAAAAATTAACTAAACTAGTTAAAACAGCCGATCTACAAGGACACAACGACCTTGCGCCGCGAGGCATTGTGTGCTTGTGTGCTTGTCTGTGCTTGTGTGCTTGTCTGCTGTTTTCACTACTTTTGTGCGACGGCCTTGTCTGATGAAGCAGGGCTTTACTTCACGAAAAATGTATACATTTAAAACTTGGAGACACAAGGTTTCTGCCCGACAGTGGCGATATATATATCTGTGAGCAAGCATGTGTAGCCTACCTGGGCAAGGCAAAACACTACACAAGGACACGCTACAATATTTATAGACGCTATGCTCAAGAGCCTGTCTAATTTATCTCCAAGTTTCATTCCAAGCCTGATTGATAACAACAGGATGTGAAAGGATGCCACACAGAAGGAAGAACCTTTGTTTGTATTAGTCGAACACACGCTTTTAGTCTTGGATCATTGTGTGACACGCGTGTTAACCATCACCAGCTAGCCCTGTAAAATGACACTCATTATGGCTAGTCCGGTTCCGCTGACAGATTAGTAATTGGTGATTATCTGCAGCTAGCCGCAGCTGCCAAATGATGTTCCAGTGATTTCAATTACGGAAGGGAAAAAGCATCTTGGTTGCCAGATCCAATACATATCCTCTCGGTTCACAGTAATGCTTCAAATTAAATTAGACGACGGTTCCTGTGTTGTGGTTTCCATCGTTTGGATGAAATGCCGTCCAATTCAATTGTCTCCTTGATGTGGAGTCAGACTGTTATCCATTATCGAGCGTCATGGTTATGACGGCATCTGGCTGCTGGTTAAGAAAATAATCCCAAATAAGCGACCCAATATGTGTATGAGTAATAGATTACTACAAACACTGGACACTACCTAATATTAACCCATTTAAACCGCATGAGCTTGTATATCTGCTAGTTTTGAAAAGCCAACATGCTGTACATTTTGAGAACGTTTTTCTCCACAGAGGACGCAACATGAAAACTGAAAACAGTACTAGTGCCTTGCTTGACTGGCTGGCGCAAGTAATAAACAGTACGAAAGATTACATTTCCTATTTTTCCCCCCCTCTGTCACATGCAGCCTTCTCTGCTCATTACCGAGTGTGCGAGCCTTACTCCGACCACAAGGGGCGCTACCACTTCGGCTTCCACTGCCCGCGCCTCTCCGACAACAAGACCTACATGTTCTGCTGCCACCACAACAACACGGCCTTCAAGTACTGCTGCAATGACACCGAGTTCCAGGCTGTCATGCAGATCAACCTCACCACCACCTCAGACGGCTATGCACACAAGTAAGCAGGGGTGTCGCACCAAATTCTGGGTCCTGGGAACAAGGATTCCCTCACATATTGTGCTTTTAAAACACTATGGTGCCATCAATTAAATCTCTTTGAAGTCCTAGTTGCCATGGTTTCCATAGACTTCCAGGTAATTCATAGTGCACGGATTGTGCACGCCCATGCCTAGATCATGCACCACATGTGTGCACGCTGTTCACAGCTTTCAAACAAAAGAATCCGCTTGGAAATCCGTTCAGGCATTCATGAGCTAGCAGCCATTATGTTTTCTTCAAATGTAAACAAACATGGCTGCCATGTTTGAAAGATGGGGTTGGTATGGGGGTTAAACATGCAATTTCGCGATCACGATCATGCCTAATAAATCTTTTGAGGTCAAAAATATTTTTTTGAAAAAAAAAGTTTGTTTTTCTTCAAAAACGGCCCAAACTCGGGAAACTCGGGGTTGGCACAGGGGGGGTACCAATACAAACTCGGGAAACTCGGGGTTGGCACCAGACAGGTTAACTATTGAAAAATAGCAGATTATACAAGCTCACAGCGCCATGCTGCAAGCTTGTAGATCTGCTATTTTTGAAAAATCGTGAAAATGTGTGCAAGTCTTTGAATATTACAAGTCCTTCTAAGGTTTTTTTGAAAAACCTATGTTTCTATGTCAGTGGTGCTCAAACCTTTTCACGTGAAGGACCCCCCAAAATGATATGTATTTAGCCATGGACCCCTATCCCAAAAAAAATTTAGTTACAAATGTTCGCTTAAAAAATACATATATTCAAAGATTTGCACACATTTTCACGACTTTTCAAAAATAGCAGATCTACAAGCTTGCAGTGTGGCACTCGGTGCCGGGGCTGCTATTTTTCAATAGCTAAAGAATAAAATAGTTAAGCAGGTCATGTTTGTAATTGTAACAGCTGAAATCAATAATATATCAGTATTCCAGTATTAACCTGCGGGCTGCATTAAGTGAAGGCCCCCGGGCCGCCAGTTGCCCATGTATGGCGTAAAGTAGACTATGCTTTTTGTACCAGGGAAAAGCCACCAGTGTCTCTTCAGACCTGAATTCCACCACAACATCTGAACTGTGAATGAAATATGAGATGTGAACAGTCAGTGGTATCAGCAGTGTTGTGTAAAGTGTGTATGGCTGTGTGAACATGTACTGTATGTGCCAATGCAAAAAAAAAACGACTGATCTGAAACCAAGCAGGCCGTGTTGGGGAGAGGGAGAGAGAATGGCCTGACAGAGAAGCCTGCTTTTATACCCAAGAGCATGATTGGGACCCCACACACACACACACACACACACACACACACACACACACACACACACACACACACACACACACACACACACACACACACACACACACACACACACACACACACACACACACACACACACACACACAGGCCATGTTGATGGAACCAAATGGACCTGTCAGGGTCCATTTGGTTCCATTTTGTACGCTGTCAAAGTTACAGACTTGTAAGGGTCAATTTAGACCCCCATAAAGGAACCTAGAGAGTCCCTGAAATCCACTTTGAGAAACACTGGCGTAGAACATTGGTTCTATGCCAGTCAGACAATGCAAACACCTGTGTCCCAACATGGCAGCTGTAGGACTACAAATGAAACCCATGAATAAGACGGATCTCTTGTTTACAAACACGCGCAGGTGCCTGTTGCATGTAATCAATTCCCAACAGATCCCCAAACCTGTTGTTTTGGGGAGCGATCAAGCAGGCTGATCGAGGCTCTGGTGCCGTGATCATATGGAGCGCTCCCTTGGCGACTGGAGGCGGGGTTTGGGGGACAACTGCTTTGAGAATCGCTAGAATTATTTACGCACAACATAAACCGAGGTGTATCATTTATTTCAAGAGCTAACATCCATCCTGAACCTTCTTCCTCCACTCTGTGAGGAAAAAAGTTTGATGGCATGCATTTTTATGCGTGAGTGCTGCCTATATGACCACATTTTATGCGGGAACGCCTACTGAGTGGCAAATTAAACTACATTCTAAAATGGGAAAGAGCTGCGATTGAAACAGATTAAACAAAACTCGTAGCTATCATATTACAGACTGCCAAAAGTTAAAGAAAAAAGGAGTAAATGGATTGCTGCACTTCACAGAAACAAGTGGAATCCAGACACCGAAACATGGATTTGCGGGATTAAACTACCTCAAACATCGCAGCTGTACCGAAAGTGTTTGTATCATATTTAGTGTGTGTGTGTGTGTGTGTGTGTGTGTGTGTGTGTGTGTGTGTGTGTGTGTGTGTGTGTGTGTGTGTGTGTGTGTGTGTCTTTACATGTTATGAGCTACTTTCTATCAATACATTCCGAGCAGGTGATTATTTGTGTCCAAGTTTGGAAGAGCTCGTTTTCAATAACGGCAACGCATTATGTGCAATTTCAGGTGGTACGCAGGACCATTGAGTGATTTCCAAGGAGCGCTTCCAGCGTAATAGTGAATCGTAGCGGCATTCTGGCAAGTGCGGCCCTCCCTGTGTTTTCTTTGGCTGAATGCAAGACTGAGAAAACATGGACACCGCCATTACTTTTCCAACAACTGCGTCGGAGGCGTGCCATCTCAAGTGACCTTGATCCACGCCGAGCGGTGACCTTGATCCACGCCGAGCGGTGCCAGTGTCCACATCACTGTGGACACCGGCATCCCTGATGTCCACATCACTGTGACATCACTGTGACTCTGTCCCTTTTATGCCCATATATCGTCATACCAGATGTCCACATCACTGTGACATCACTGTGACTCAGTGCCACACTGGCCAGATGGCCAAGAGAGTGATGTGTCAGGGGAACCAAAGTGTAATCGTCCATTTCTCACAGTAAACTGCAACCTTCGGTTGCAACAAATGCTCAAAATGTAACAGTACTGGCTACAAGTTATTGTACATTACTGTTTACACCGCAGGGTGTCGCTCAGGAAATTGGTCTATTGGTCAAGAACTTCTTTATTTGGGGTACTTCCGGCAGACTTTCCGGGTGCTTCACACACACCACTGAGCAACTTTCATTGAAATGAATAGCTGGGGTGAGGCAGCCTGTTTTATATAACTCTATGGAGTCATCACAGCGTCCTTGTTTGACATGTTGTGTCATCTATAGCCGTATCAGCCTGCAGGGCTAATAATGTTATCAGCCCTATACCAATGAATGAATTTATTTGGTGTTAAAAGGAAAGAGCACATCAGCACTTCCATGACATAAACAACACACAATATCAGAGAGGATTAAAAAAAAAAAAAAGAAAAAAATCGATAAAGGCCCAAGGCTTATTGCCATTGTGTTCCTCTTAAAGTCTGGTTATCATTGATTGTATTATTTATTACACAACTACTGTAACCACATTATACGGTCACATAAATAATTCATAATTGAGTAACTGCAATGGAGAGCCGTGTTTTTACAAGACATAATCAAAATAAAACAAAAACTGAATTTCAGTCAATTAAATTGACAGAGAGAGAGAGAGAGAGCAGTCCTCTGCTGGCCTCGCAGATGCTTTTGAGCAGTAACAACAAGCACACGCTTTTGTACAAATCCAGGTCATGCCATCAGGAATATTGCACATTCGGGGACAGGCTGACATTTGAATACTGTTGAAGAAGCAAGGTGAAAAAAAGACCCACACACACACACACACACACACACACACACACACACACACACACACACACACACACACACACACACACACACACACACACACACACACACACACACACACACACACACACACACACACACACACACACACACACACACACACACACACACACTCTTCTCCCACTCAGAGATGACAATTCACCCTTCCAACGTTGGGAGGTTGTTGCTAACTGGCTGGTGTGCTGCAGTCTCCCCTGACAATATCACACTTATTGGCATCATCCCACTCCGATCTGCACCAGCGGAGCCATTCAACACCTCCACAATGAGTAGTGGGAAAAAAACTACGACATTTCTTTACTTGAGTAAAAGTATCAATGCTGCAACGACATAGAAATACTCTGTTACAAACTTTAATTTTTAACCTTTATTTAGCCAGTAAAACACATTGAGACATGTACAGTATGTTTTGTAATAATAATTCAAATCTACAAAGTAACAAGTAACTAAAGTTTTCAAATAATTGTAGTGGCGTAAAAGTACAATGTTTGCCTCGGAGATGAAAAGTACTGAAAATTGGAAATACTACCGTAGCAAAAACTGCATAACATTTCCTCAAAATTGTACTTACTGTAAGTACAATACTTGAGTAAATGTATTTACTTTACACCACTGTCTCACACTGATCTGCACCAGTGGAGACTTTCAACAACTCCACAATGAGGAGAGGAGGCTGAAGGCATTGGTTCTGGTTGGAGGACACGTGGACATCATGCCAGTTCAGAGGACACGTGCAGGTGTCCAGTGCGCAAGTTTAGAAACTCTAGGCTTGCCAAGGGAAACCACGCCCCGCACTCATTTTTGAAGCTTGTGATTGGCTGAACCGGAGGTTGGGAGCGCTCCGTTGTAGTCACTTGGACCGTGCGAGGTGCACCAAGACCCAATTATCATTGCGTTTATCGTGCGCTTGCCCAGGCCTTACGGCCTGGGCATAAATAGAACGATTGCATTCACCAGGGCTTCGTAACTCGCGAGGCGCTCCGCCGGCCGCGCGGCCCTGGCCCGCTCTTCGCGGGCACTCGCGCCTGCGGCGCTCGGGCGCGAAGAGCAGGACCAAGGTCCGCTGGCCTTCGCGCCGCTTGCAATGTCGTGGACAATAACTGAAAACGAGCGCTCCTTCCCTTAGCAAGCCTAGAGTTTCTAAACTCGCGTCCAGTGCGTGGGCTTTATAACTTGAAATATAATGCGAGTACAGGATGCTAGGGTTGGGAACCGAAACCGGTACTTTCAGGTACCTGGTTCCGAAATTGAGTACTTCTACCATTGATAATATCATGGCAACGGATGTTGTTGTCTGACACAATCGGTTGTGTAATACCTTTAGGCAAGACATGATGAGAACATGGCCTCAACGTTGTTAACACATTATTACCAACTAAACTAAAGCATCGGAATCATGTGGATCTCGGGAGTCACACAGGAACAGCATGGCTCCTCAGACTTCATGTGGCCAGCCTGTGATGCCATTCTTCTATGATGTGCAGACACACGCACACACACACACGCACACACACACGTGATTGGGAACATCAATGAGCTCCAGTGGGGAGTTACGATTCCACCACATCTATGACAATCTATATTTCAGTGATGGACGTATACTGTACACAAACACACTCACTCAGAACTATTGAGCGCTAAGCTAGGTTTTAAAGGACAGACACAGAAATAGAAACGTGCCCTTCCCTTCCCTTCTGTGTGTGGGTGGGTGGGGTGGGGTGGGGGGGCTGTGCTGATAAAAAACATGGCTCTCTCTCTACGCTAATGCCCTCACAGCGTGGCACAGTCTTCGGACCGTTCCCTGCCGATGCCCTGCGGCATGCCGTGGTCAGGGCTGTCGCACCAAATTCTGGGCCCTGGGTACAAGGATTCACTGCGGGCCCCCCATGAATGTTCTTCATAGGGTTCTTCATAGGTTCTTCATTTAGTCTGGTAACGCATTATTACGCGTTATTTTGTGCTTTAACTATTGAAAAATAGCAGCTATACAGTACAAGCCAGTGCCGCACTGCGAGCTTGTAGATCTGCTATTTTTTTTAAATCGTGAACATTTGTGCAAGTCTTTGAATATGTCAAATTCTTCGTTTCTATGTCAGTGGTGCTCAAACGTTTTCATGTGAAGGACCCCCGACATATTTAGTTCCAGGGACCCCACAGATCGCTTAAAGATTAGGTGCCGCGCTGTGAGGTTGTATTTCTGCAATTTTTCAATAGCTAAAGTATCAAATAATTAGGGCCCCTCCACCTTGAGCCCTAGTAACTCAGTCCCACTTCCCCCCCCCCCCCCCCCCCCTTGTGACGTGCCTGGCTGTGGTGTTTGGTCAGACAGCCTGTGGGGAGCTGTTTGTTTCATCCTGCTTCACTGGACGGTTGAGATGGAAGGCTGCTATTTCGTGGTAGCTTGGTTCCAGCCCATAGACCCCACCCACTCTCAGAGTGGACTGTTTCGTGAGCTGACTAATTTCGTGGACTAGAGCAGTGGTTCTCAACCTTTTCAGGCCGCAACCCCCAAAATAATCATATTTGAACTGGGGACCCCCCACCCTGACGAGCACTAAGAGTTGAGGCATTACATTATGTATAACACGGTTCTATTGTGAAAATAGCAGATCTACAAGTAGATCTGCTATTTTCACAATTTCTGCCTCTAATATTTGACAATTTGGCTAATGTTTAATTTGTCATTTTAGAGGTATTAAAATTTTCACTTTAGAAATGTGCATATACCCCCTACACTTAAACTTTATTTTAGGTTGTTTACTGTGAGTGAGAAAACAATGTTGCACATTAACTCATTCCCTGCCAGGCCCGATAGTCCCGAGATTATTCCAATGTCTTTCCCCGCCAGGCCCGATAGTCCCGAGAATTTAAAAAAAAAAAAAAAAAAAAAAAAAAAAAAAAAAAAAAATTTCAAAAAAATTTTTTGACCCCCAAAAATGGAGTAGGCATGATAGCAATCGCGAAATTGCATGTTTAACCCCCATAGCAACCCCATCTTTCAAGCATGGCAGCCATTTTGGCAGCCATCTTTGTTAAACATAGTGGCTGTTATCTCATGAATGCCTGAACGGATTTCCATTCGGATTTTTTTGTTTGAAAGCTGTGAGCAATGTGGACACACGTGGTGCATTATCTAGGCATGGGTGTGCATGATCCGTGCACACCCAATTACATGGAAGTCTATGGAGACGAATGGCAGGTGGGAGTACGGAGGTATGTTAAAATGGCGGTCAATGTGTTAAGCCAATCATCTGGGGACCCCCCAAAAAAAATTGGGGACCCCCCTGGGGGTCCAAACCCCAGGTTCAGAACCACTGGACTAGAGCACTGTTTCCTAAACATTGGGTGTATGGCAACATGACTGGTGCAGTGATGGACGTATACCAGTGCAAGACACCAGTCAAATTTTGTTTACTTTCGGTCGTGCCCAGTGTCGACGTGAAAAAGAGCGGTTCTCTGCGTTCTCCGCGTTTTGGAAGTAAATGCGGAGATAAAGCTGTTTCTTTACATCAGCAATGAATAGGAGCCAATGCAGATTACATGCTTCCTGGTGCTGGCGTCCTAGTTGCAGATTCATGGGATATGTAGTTGTTTCGCTCACCAGTGGCCGCAGCAGCGTCTGTTTAACTGGTAACCATGGTAACCAGTTAACTCGTCTCTGGACGAGATAACGGGCCGTGGCATTGAAAAATATTCAGATGTGTAATTCTTTGGCCTACTGCCAACGTGGAAAAGAGATTTGGTGCTGATCTGTCAAGTATAGTTTGCAAGATCAGGGACGGACGGAAACGCGCACACGCGTACACGCACACGCACACGCACACACACACACACACACACACACACACACACACACACACACACACACACACACACACACACACACACACACACACAGATAACAGGCTGAGATAATTTGTTCTTCTCTTACGGATTCAGTCACAGGCAAATAACTCTGAGTAAGAATAACATTATTACGAAGTCACAGAGATGAGGAAAGGTAAACGCAATGAAAAATACATTTGAGTTAGAGGGTGCATTAATAGGCTACCATTACTAATAGTATGTGCCATTGTGCCTAGTGCCGTCGCTGCCGTGTTCATTCAAGCAACATAAATGTTCATTTTCTAGCTACTTAGGTCGATAGACATCCCCAAGGCTGCATCATTTTCCAACTCAAGTGGGTCTAATTGAGTATAACTCAACTAGAAGCACTGAAAACATATTATTGAAATGGCTTCCATCCAGTGACTACAGGCAGATTTAGGGCATAACACAGTTACAGTCTAGCTATACAGCTAAACGATGGGGTTGTCACTAAATAAATTGGGTGAGTTTGGCATAATATCCTGTTTTATCTCCATCTGAAGGTCAGAGGAGGTTCATTCCTCTAAAGTAGGCCCAGTGTGGTTGCATCCTATTAGGGCCGGACATCTTTCCATTAGTGGTATATTCACCAATATATACAACTCCATAAAAATGCTGCGATCCTCCCAAATGACACCAATTTAATGGGAAGCCATTTGGAATGTTATTTAACTTACTGTCTTTATTAGCTGTGGGTAAACTATAAAAAAAAAGAAAAAAGGTCTGTTGCACTTCACATGAATTGAATCAGGGTCGATACACAGAGGAAATCGTGTCAAAGGAGAAGAGACACGAGATCGGCCTGTGAAATTAGATGGATCCACAAGCCTGTTATAAGCTTGTTATTGAAAAGACAGCAGGCTCTGCACAGATGGACCACGTTTGCTGTCTTTCAGAGTGTGGTCCTGCTTTGCATGCATGTACAGTATGTTACACAGCTATGAACCTCCCATACAAACACCAGTCTAGGGAAGCAAGCAGCACAGTGGCAAACATGGCTACGTTTTAAGGAGAGAGAGAGAGAGAGAGGTTTTCTTTATTAAGACAATCCGTTTAACTAAAATGTTTTTATTATTTTACATGTGCTTGTGAAATGCCATTAGCGTCATCATGTGTTACCTTCTTATGATTAAATGATTATGTATTATGTTTAAATTTCATAGGGGATTTGTTTCCCCCCCCCCCCGTTTGAATGAAATGCAATTTGTGTTGATTTGTGAGTGTGTTATATTGCACACACATTTGCAATGCTTATACTATATGTGTCCTGTAAGTCCATGTGGGCCGGGCACATGCATGAAACAAAAAACAACCAATCAATCAATCAATCAATCAATCAATAGCCAATATATCGTTGTTGTCGAGTGAAAACCTTATATGTCCAAAACCGGTTGTTTTGCATTTTTCATTTTAAAAATGATTTAAACAAGTAAAAACAGCCGATCTACAAGCACACAACGCCTCGCACCCGTTGTGTGCTTGTAGATCTGCTGTAGATCACTACTTTTGTGCCACGGCCTTGTATGACGAAGCAGGGCTTTACTCCGCGAAAAAACATACACATTTGAAACTTGGAGATACAAGGTTTCTGCCCGACAGCGACAATATGTTCAAAGCTGTGAATTAGACAATGACACATGGAATGATCCAATCACTTTCCCCTCACTCAAGACAGATTTGCACTCCTCTTAAACCCTCTTTGTGGCTCTTCCCCCGGCAGCAACTACACGGCCCTGGTCGGCGTGTGGATCTACGGCTTCTTCGTCATGGTGCTGCTGGCGCTGGACTTCTTCTACTACTCGGCCATCAACTATGAACTGTGCCGGGTCTACCTGGAGAAGTGGGGCCTGGGGGGCCGCTGGCTGAAGAAGGCCAGGAGCCAGTGGCACCGGCCCGTGCCGGAGGAGAGCGAGGCCCCCCTGCAGCAGGCCCCCCCGGCCGCCACCGTCCCCAGCAGCCACTACCAGCCCAGACACAGCCTCAGAGGGGAGGGACACAGCCCCACACTGCTGCCCTACAACACAGCCACCGCCTGGTGAGTCACGCATGTGCACACATAGACATCAAAGGGGGCTTGAGCCCCTGCCCCTTTTTTCTGTCTGTAAAAAGTGCCCTTTCCAGACCATAAAGGCAGTTTTTACTATGGTGAAAGAAATGCAAATGCCCTCTTTCCATGCCATACCTGAAGGCAGCATTCAAGAGAATTGCCTTGTCCAAACTCTGCTGAACTTTGATGCAGCATCTTATGTTGAAAGAATTTCCCTCCCTGTGTAGAAATCCATGCCGTTATGCCAGTCACTGAAATTATATCCAGTATTTACTTGATTATGCTTAATTCAGCGTGGTATCACACACCGAAAATAGCCGACCTCCAAGCTCACAACGCGTTGCAGCGCGACGCGTTGTGAGCTTGGAGGTCTGCTATTTTTTCTATATATTTTCTATATTTCCACCAAAAGGCCTTTTTAGAAATATCAGCCCGTCTCTCTAACATTCTCTGCACGTCCCTAATAGCAGTGTTGCTCAAACCTTCACATTTCAAGGTCTTCCCTTAACTCTGACAGTGTACAAATTGGAACCAAATGAATCCGTTAGAACCCATTTGTATGCCGTCAGAGCTACAGACTTGTATGCTGCTATCCATTCTTTTCCTGGCGATTATTCTGTGGATTACCTTTTTTTCTGATAATTGGTTTTAGTTCATGACGTATATCTATAAACAAACATTACTAGATTTGTTATAGTCAATCAATCTCAGCCCCCAAAGTGGATTATTTTTCATTAAAATAAAATCATTGTTTGTTATTTATTAGCGATTGAATTGGTTAGTGACTGTAAGGCTATATTTTAACAAAAGGTGCAGGCTATTGAAAAGAAACAACGTGCCCAAATACAATGCAGGAACATCAAATGATTATGAAATGTTCAATCTCAAAGCCAAGGCAAGGCGAGCACAACAACAAGGCAATTCAAAAGTGCTTTACACAAAGGCTTAAGGGCATTAAGAAAAATGCTTTGGAAAAACATTATAAAAAGGCCATTTAATTGAAAATGGTTATTAAATCTCAAATAAAAACAGATGCAATAAGAGAGAAAAAAAAGTTGCAGTGCAAGAAATTAATCAAAAACCTCAATAAAAGGCAGAGAGCTACAAACAGAAAAGTCCCCAGCTTAGAAAGCTGAAGGCGTACATGTACTGTGTGGCAGGAAATGCTTCTGAACTGGGTCAAATTCAAGATTAAAATTCTACTTCTTCATCTTCTGTTCTCCGCTGCCTACACCTTATACTCTATGATGTGTTGCGTAATCAGCAGTGCCATGGCAGCAAAGAGACATTCTAGCAGCTCAACATATGAGACAGTCACACACGTATACAGTGATGGAAGAAGTACTCACATGTTTTACTTAACTCTTTTTTAGCCGAAGCCGAACTAGTTCGGGAGTTAAAAACCGGGTGGTATCGTGCCGATCCTGAACTTGTCCGGGCTAATGTATATACACATACAGTAACCTTATTGTGGGCTCGCCTGTAAGGCGAGCACACTTTAGATATTGTCATTATTTATCTATCAGTCATGCAGTCAGGCAATCAGTAGACGGGAACTTCGGTTCCTTTCTACTCCTACATACTCAGGCAGAAAATGAAAATAAAAACATCAATGTGTTCAGCTTACAGTGGCGAAGTGTGCTATTATTTTATACAGCAATCGGCCAAATGGTGGCGCTGTAGGAAGCCTTCGAAAGTGTGAACTTTGAACAGGTATAGCTCATGCTGTGTTTGAGGTACAGTCATGAAACCTGTATACACGTATGCGTCTCCTCATGCCGAACAACTTTTACGCTCTGACTTTTAACCTCTGACCTTTAGATGCCCCAGAATTTTGAATTATATGAAAAACAGTAAAAATCTATCTCCTCCTGGGATTTTTGCATTACACGCACAAAACTTTTTTCACATGAACTTTGGACCAATACGGTCAAACGGTCCTGCCGGATTTCTTTTAAAGTGAAACATTATTTTTTTATAATTCAATACATATTGCGGTTTTATGCAAATTATTCTTCTGCCTCTAAATCATACATGCAAAGTTACACGTTCATGGCATTTGGCAAAGATGTAGAGGGTTAGTCAAAGTATCACTGAAACAAATTTCATTCCAATCGGCCAAAGGGGGGCGCTATACAAAGCGTTTGAAAATTCAAACTTTAAACGGGCATAAGTCATGCCTCGTTTCGTTTGAAGACATGCAACTTGCTTACACGCGTGCTTTGACTCAAGCGGAAGACATCTGTGTCTTTGTTAAGTAAGCTCCGTCCTTAGATTTTCTGCCATTTTGAGCAGTTTGTAAAACGCTTAAACCTGCTTTTATTCTGGAAATTTCGCGTCACGTCCACAAAACTTTTTTTACATGAACTTTGGACCAATATCTAAAGATCTGTCAGATCGGATTTAAAAAAAAATTGAAACATGCTTTTTTAATAATTCAATGAATATTGTAGTTTTATGCAAATTATTCTTCTGCCTCTAAATCATACATGCAAAGTAACATGTTCATGGCATTTGGCAAAGATGTAGAGTGTTAGTCCAAATATCACTAAAACCAATCTTACTCCAATTGGCCAAAGGGGGGCGCTATATCATTTTGAGCAGTTTGTTTAACGCTTAAACCTGTTAGGATTCTTTTTGCAATTTGCATGAAAAATTCTACACACAGGCTAAGGACCATTATCTAATATGCCTATGAAGTGCACACACACAAAAAAATAATAATAATAATAAATATAGCTGCAAGCAGCGATAAAGTGGCCAAAGCCAAAAACACCTCAGATCATGAACACGGCCTGCAATGTGCGTGAAATCTTGCAAGCACATTCCCAATAGGTCAAGGAACAGATACCACCCTTCTCACATTGGCCTGTTATAGCGCCACCAGCGGGTCAACTTTTGCACAACACATTTTTGGAACAAAATGGACCAATCTTTGACGTCAGTAATGTCAAAGAGAGCACTGCCTGCGATCTTGACATTTTGTACTTTTATAGCCATTGTTTTCTGGCTTGAAGCAAGCCCACAATTGTTTCGAAGGAACAATATTTTCTAGTTATTAAGCCTTACCGTAATGTCGGGCCGTCCGTTGATGGTGGCCGTTGGCCGTGGTTTGTTTACATTAGACGTTGACAACATCGCACCGCCAAAATCCTCCATTTAATCCAATGCAACATGCTGACTTTAACCTTCTTTATCTCTGATTTATCGGCTTCAAAACATACTTAAAGTACGAATAGTAATAGTAGCCATTGTGCAGAAATGTCCCATTTCACATAAGTTCAAAATGCATAAACACAAAGCCAGACGTATAGGAGCGGTTAGCATCGCTCAAAGATCTTTTGAAAATAGCCAATCTACGACGGCTTGTGAGCTTGCAGATCTGCCATTTTCAAATGGCCGAAATATAGGGCTTAGGTGGTAGTGTTTTGCAATAATCATCAAAATCTACAAAGTAACTATAGTAACTAAAGCTTTCATAATATTTGTTGTGGAGTAAATATATCTTTTTCTGAGACTCTCATTTCCTGAATTGTAAAAAAGTTGAGGCCCAATGCTGGCATGAGTGCAGCAAAAACACCAGAATCTATATGTGAGAGAGATCAGTATACATTTGTAAAGCCTACAATGTGAATGTAGAACAAACTTAAAACAACCTAAAAGTAGCCCACTATCATGAATAGCAAATACGTTTACCAATAGGCAAAGGACCCAGAAAATGAACGGTGGCTCAGTGCCACCGCGTCGGCCATGAGTGCTTCTACAAATCGTCGTTGTCGGGTGGAAACCTCGCATCTCCAAGTT
Source organism: Nannobrachium achirus (assembly GCF_963921795.1). Classification (NCBI taxonomy): domain Eukaryota; kingdom Metazoa; phylum Chordata; class Actinopteri; order Myctophiformes; family Myctophidae; genus Nannobrachium; species Nannobrachium achirus. Next base: position 36,782,859 of record NC_137820.1, on the reverse strand, counting down.
TCAAATTTGTATGTTCTTTCGCAAAGTAAAGACCTGCTTCATCATACAAGGCCGTCGTACAAAAGTAGTGCAAACAGCAGATCTACAAGCACACAACGCCTCGCACCGCGAAAAACGAACGGTTTGGACATACAACGTTTTCACCCAACAACGACGAAATGAGACAAGTTTTTTTGTTTTCTCCTGGACAGCTCACAACAGTAGGCCTACTCTCTGTTCCAACCGTCTCTAGAGTATTGACTACAGTGTTAATTAACTCGCCCACCACACGGATAGGATTGTGCTAATTGGACAAGGTCTGTGTGCATGCTGTTTGTTCTACAGACAGAGAGAGCACATTTCATCATTTTACAGTGATAATGCTGCCGACAAGAAAATCACTCCGGCTGAAAGTTACATCACGGTTCAGTGATAAAACACCAAACGTGACAGGATCAGGCTGTTATGCTTTTGATCAGAAGTGGTGAGAAGATGAAAACGGGATATGGAAAAAGCCATTTTCAACTTCCCAAGCTTGGCAGAGTGAAACTGTGCATTATATATCTGGCAGAAACACCTGATGGTCTTATGGATGACTAAAGGCAAAATGTATGCTTTGTTGTACGATCGTGCCACGTGCCGGAAACGTCAGATCTAGAACAGGGGCGTCAATTGGGTATGGCAGGGGTATGCAGCTGCCATACCCTGGGGGGGAATAAAAGTTACTTTTAAATATAAATCCATGAATGTCTCTTTGTCTATCTGCGCTGGTTATTATGTTGTTAAATTACAGTAAAATAACAACAACTGCAAAATGTAACATAAGGGTCACTTTAACAAGGTATTATAATTATATTCTCCACATTTGTATTCTCCCCAGCTTGACAAAATGGTATATTACCAGCTTCCGCAGGTCAGCTGCACAGGTGCAATGCATTATTGTTAATTGTGGCACGTTTATTAACATGCTAAGTTTAGCTGCACTTGAAAAACCATTAAGGCTGCAATATCCAGTCCAAGAAACCGTAGAAACCTGTGTAAAAAACTGACAAGTGTTTTTTTTATTTTTTTAGACATAGTGAAAATAGCAGATCTACATGCTCAGCATGTAGATCTGCTATTTTCACAATAGAACCGTGTTATCCAAAATGTAATGCCTATTTTCCACGAGGACTCCCATCTTTGCCATACCCTAGCTTTTGCTGAACTGACGGCACTGATCTAGAAGCTCCCAACGTGTCGATAAATACGTCCCATTGTTGAGCTTGTAGGTCCGCTATTTATAAGGTCTCGGACATTTACTTATAACAGAGTATATTGCAGTAGGCCCTATTGATACTTTTAGTAAAACATTTGAGTCCTTTTTTTTCCAACCACCAGTGATGGAGACTTAATTTACTGGACAGCAGCCTGGCTCATGATGGTGAGTCACCCGGGCCAGGACTGACTGAAAAAGACAAGTGACGAGGGTCTGCCATGAGCAGACCCTCATCACTTGTGAGTGACTCACTCTTGACACAGTCTGCCCACCACGAGTAGAGAGTGTCAAGTGAATCACTTATGTAATCACCGCAGGATGTTTTGGCACGTGTTTTTGGTCCATGATGCACAGAGTTCTGATGTTAGCTGCTCACTGTGTCGTTTATTTGCAGGGCGATGTGCAACATGCATCAAATCTTTTGTCGTGTTATTTTCATTCTGACAGAAAATTGCCTGTTTTGTGTGTGAAAGCCACAGAGAGAAGCACTGTGCTAAACATGTATGGTCAACCCTGAACCAATGCTAGCTGCAGATCAACTCTACACAACACAACACAACACAACACAAGTTATACAACACAACACAAACTCAACACACGGTAGGCCTATATATTCTGCGTGACTGCGTTACAAACACAGTAGCCTCGCGTAGCCAGGCTTACTCATCTGCGAAGATAAAAGCGTGGTGACAATATAAGGCAGAAAGCGTTCAACTTCCGCCGTGAGAATTTCACCAAAAGACTGCAACGCAATACGTAACTTCCGTTAAACGCAAGACTTCCGCCACTTCCTTTAGAACCAACCAGAAGGCATATTGTCTACAGGGTGCAAACACAGTACATTGTTCTTCTAAAGCACTTATGTTGCTATTGGTTAAGTATTTATAAAGACTCCTATTTCCATTTGTGCAAATGAGGCATATATATACCGTCACCATACTAGGATGACATGAACACAAGCAGCCAGCCTGTACGGTGCGACTTCACCACTGAACACCACATTATCTTGTGTGTGGCTTTGATCACAAACTGTGCACACCGTAACTTACTATCAACAGTCCAAGATTGTACAGGGAGACCCCACCGTTATTAGAATGTCTTCTCCCAATAAACAAGGGCTACACAAGGAATGTAACGTGATAATGAAAGCTCGCTAAATGTAAGGTTGCTCCTGTACTGTGCACCGTGGAGGCTCCTCCTCATGCTATGAGATGCTTGTTATTATTTATTTATTCCTGGGAAGAGGCCTTTGCATAAGCCTAATTAGAAATGTTAGTTTTGATGTCTTGAAGGGCCGGGGACATCCATTTAGCGCTTCAGTGCTGCACGGGGCTTCATAGAAATGAAGCTGCTGCTGGGAGCCAGGGAACAGCTGTGTTTACTGCCCTTTAAGGACTGCTAGAGGGAGAGCGCCCCCATGAGAATTACCATGTCAGAAACAAACACAGATATTCTTGTGAGACCATGTTTCAATGGTGTAGGACTTAGAAACCTCAGCCTTTACCCCCCCTGGAGTTGTCAATGTGTTCATTTACTGTAGTGTACATTATTAAGGCATCAATTCCATACATTGTGTGGTACACAGCCAGATAGAGATAACCCTTATGGATCCATATCAGTGTTCAATTAACACCATTAATAGCCTATTTCAAAGGAGACTTGGCCAAGATAAGCATCAGGCAGCTAAAAAAAAAAAGAACAGAAACAGATTTCCAATATACTGTAGGTGAATGACATCCAAATGACTCCATTATTTCAGTCTAATTTAGATTTTAATCACTCGTTGATTAACTATAAGTGCCACATCATTCTGAATAAAATATTCTGTCAACTTGTTATTCCCCAGAGAAGGAATTGCAAAGCTAAACCACAATTATCTATCTTGTCATCATCACACATAGTGTAGGTCAATCATTGTTTGTCAAGATTAACTCCAATAAAGTTGTATTTATTTGTTGGAACTGAATACCCGAATAGCATAATGGGGCATCCACCAAGGGAAAGCAATAAACAGATTCCCTTTTCTCTCACACACTACCCAGCCAGGGGCGGATCTGAAGCAGCACACATAACCAGCCCTGTCACACAGCGTTATGGTAAACAGTGTTCCCACACGCAGAATGCAATGCTGCACTTACCCCGAAGAAAATACATCTCTGTACAGTGAGACGATTTAAATTTGTGTCTACTGTCAGATTGACTGTACTGTAACTCATAACCGTACATGATGGATTCACCAGTTGTTTTTAGTCACTGCCGTCGTGCCAGTTTCAGGACCTGACCCCGTCCCTTGCTTGTTTACATTTGGCCAACAGATGTCTGACTAAAGTGGGCCTCAGTTTTCTCAGCCATTAGCCCGCATCCTCTCTGGGGACGGACGCATGCTTTGTCCCCCCGCAAATAGACCAAAGGCCATGCGATGACGCATTGTGTGGGCAACATCCACTGAAGTCCACAGCTCAACCCACTGCAAGGATTTACAATACGTACCACGTCCAAAGCCTACTGCATATTATCTGCATGGTAATTTTTGAGAAATAATGCAAGTGCTTCATTGTGTGACAGCTAGTGCAAACGTATCGGTTCCCACAATCACTTGTCTTCTCGCTGTGTGTGAAGCCATGCTATTCTCTAATCTCGTCCCAGAAAACTCTGCAAAGCTTTGTGACTGAATCGGGGGCCTCTGGCGTCTTGTCAGTGTGATAGCGATGTGAGTGATTATTCAAAATTATTCTTGGCTCCGCTTTGAATACAGTCCTGTTTAGAGGAAAGGCATACTTTCCATTTTCTTTATAAGATACAGTTTCACCGAATTATGTGGAAGGAAGATGTTGGAATAGTAAAAAAAGAAACAACATAGTCCCTCCAGTCCTATAATAATACTGCAGGGGGGTCCGGGACCCCTAGGGGGCTGAGTTACTACAGGGTGGCTGCCAAATCTTTGTCTGATAGGATCATTTACATTAACCATTTGAACCACAGCATCCCTATTCTAAGGACTTTTGCCAAAAATAGCTAGCTGATCTATAAGCCTATAAGCCAAGCTCAACGCCTTGCGGTGAAAGGCGTTGAGCTTGTAGATCAGCTTTTTTTTGGCAAAGAGAGGGGGAAAAAGAGAAGACAAATACAGAGTGAAAGTACGAAGTATTGATGGTTTGATTGCATGTCTAAAAATACACATTAACATGCATGTAATCTATGAAAAGCTTTAATCTGCAACACAATATTATGCAATATATAGTGGGGGTCCCTGCTTCATCTCTCTCTCAGAGAGGGGGTCCTTTGTGCTGAAAGACATTGAAGATCCCAGCTGCAGGGGGTAATAGTTCCCAACATTCATCTGTATAAGTCAGCAGGTATTATCATTATTATCCAACCCTCTGGGTTCACTTTGTCATTTACAATGCATTCTGTCACAGCGTTGCTATGGCACAAAGACACTCTCCAGTGAAACCTGGAGGAATGCCAGCGTGGGTCAGCCCTGCATGCAGGGGTGACGCACCACATTCTGGGCCCTGGGTACAAGGATTCACTGCGTTATTTTGTGTTTTAACTATTGAAAAAATAGCAGATATACAAGCTCACAGCGCGGCACCGAGTGCCGTGCTGTGAGCTTGTAGATCTGCTATTTTTGAAAAATCTTGAACATTTGTGCAAGTCTTGAAAAACCTGTTTCTATGTCAGTGGTGCTCAAACCTTTTCATGTGAAGGACCCCCAAAATGATATGTATTTGGCCACGGACCCCCATCTCAAAATGTTTAGTTTTAGGGATCCCCCAGAAGCAAAATTTGAGTTACAAATGTTTGATAAAAAAATACATACCGGTAGAGAGAGGGCGAGATCATTTAGCGACCTACAACCGGGTCGCGACGTGGTCGGTAGATTTCAGCGACCGGGTCGCTAAATCGACCGACTGGGACAGTAAAACCACCGACCGGGACGCTAGAACCACCGACCGGGACGCTAAAACCACCGACCGGGACGCTAAAACCACCGACCGGGTCGCTAAATCGACCGACCGGGACGCTAAAACCACCGACCGGGACGCTAAAACCACCGACCGGGTCGCTAATTCCACCGACCGGGACGCTAATTCCACCGACCGGGACGCTAATCCAGCGACCGGGTAGGTAAATCCACCGACCTGTGGTCGCTTCCACCGACCACCGGGCTACTAACCCTAACCCTAACCCTAACCTCAGTAACCTTACCTCAGTTAGGCTAACCTGCCACGCAAATCCACCGACCGGTGGTCGCTTCCACCGACCACCGGGCTACTAACCCTAACCCTAACCTCAGTAACCTTACCTCAGTTAGGCTAACCTGCCACGCAACCTCCCGACCGGGTCGCTAAATCACCGACCGCGTCGCTAAATCACCGACCGCGCCGCTAAAGCGAGCGACCGGGTTGCTAAATCGACCGACTGGGGCGCAAAATCTTCCGACCGGGTCACTAGATGTACCAACCGGGTCGCTAAATCTACCGACCTAAAACTGCAGGCAGGTCGGTAGATTTAGGGACCGGGTCGGTCGATTTAGCGGCGCGGTCGGTGATTTAGCGACCCGGTCGCTCGATTTAGCGACCCGGTCGCTCGATTTAGCGACCCGGTCGCTGAAAACTACCGACCACGTCGCGACCCGGTTGTAGGTCGCTAAATGATCTCGCTCCTACTGTACCGGTATATTCAAAGATTTGCACACATATTCACGACTTTTCAAAAATAGCAGATCTACAAGGTCGCAAGGGGGGCACCGAGTGCCGCGTTGCGAGCACTCGGTGCCTTAATTATTTTATACTTAAGCTATTGAAAAATAGCAAAACTATAAAATAATGAAGGCCCCCTCCACCTTGGACAACAGTAACTCAGTCCCATCCCCCCCCCCCCCCCTTGTGACGCCCCTGCCTGCATGTGCTCAGTCTGAGATTGATGAGGCCCTCTCCAACCAAACTGACTCCACATCCAATAAGGAAGCCTCAGTGGACATGTCCGGGTCTTAGTTAAGCATGTTTCCTCCAGGAGAGGAGCTCTGGGATCCCTCTGTCTCCCAGTGTCCCCGGCTCCTCCGTCTGTGTCACGGCCTCTGCTTGCAGAGTCCTACAACTGGCTCTCCAAGCCATTTGTCAAAACCCCTCTGCCCTCATTAAATTATCATGGCCAGAGAGAGAGAGAGAGAGAGACGTCTAGATTCTAGGAAAGAGGGCTTGGAGCGCCCAATCAGACGGATCAGAGTGTCTTGAGACGGAACTGAATAAATAATTGCGGGCTTTCCGCAGAAAGATTTAAGGTCAGGTTTTTTCGATTGAGCTTGATCAAATCGTGCACCGTGAAAGTGTGGCAAAAGGGATGATGTCGAGATCAGAGGTTGTCCAAGGGAACTGTTGTCTGCAATAATTTATTGTCCGGGACCTTTACTATGTACTACAGTGTATGGAAAACCTTTACAAAAACTCCTCTAATAACTATCCTCGAAGGCAGTGGAAACAGAATGTGAATTTTTTCATCACCCTATACGTGCTTTCTAGAATTTAATTAAAATGTGTAATTGATTTATACTGAAGCCAGCCCCCCCCCCCCCACACACACACACTACCCCATCGTTTCAGCTTGCAGAATAATGACACTTATGTAATAGGATGGTCAGCATGAATGGTCTAAAAATGTTTCTTTCAAACAAATGTCGAGATGGAGGGTGGATATTTTGGGATGAGAGTCAAATTGCAGATCAGATGCTCAGCCTAAAATTTGCCATTAGGTGAATGAGGAAGACATTATATGACTGCATATATGTTCCACCTTTATATTTACCATCAATGATAATACTTATACAATACATTATGATATTGTATAGCTTGTATGAGTCTAAATCTCTTCACTAGGCCTGATAGCTATTGTTTTGGTAAAGCATCTTATTATGCTTCAGTTCGTCCTTGAGGCAGCAACAGTATAACTGTGATCTCTGACTAGTGCCTCCTGGCAGAACTACTGTACCACTCACATGAGTGTTGTTGTACTTCTCCCCATGATATCATGTAAATAAAGCATAACCATCACCACCTATACCAGACAGAGAATGTATGGTCAAAAACCTCCTAACTCCACTTGAGCTGTGTTTTGGTAGGTGAGGATAATATAAGAACACAGTCCAAGTCACCATGCAGACTTTGATGACGCAGTGTTGTGTTGTTCTAAAAACGTGTTTTGGTACTGTATTTGTTTCAAAAGTTAATATTTTGGACATATTTGGGTTCTACACAACAGCCAGAGATTTACACTGTTGATCAGAATCAACAGCGTACAGTCTATATTTGACGCGACCCGTTGTGAGCTATTTTAGATCCTTTTGTACACCACTGTATACTGCCCAGCTTTGGTGTCACTACAGACAAGGCAGCATCAGACGTCTCACAGTGGCCTATAATGACTGTATGAGGCTTGCTGTTAAGAGCTCCGAGAAGCTCCAGTGCGAGCCAGATGTTTGTCAGTGTCGGGGTTCCCACCTGCTCTGCTGTACTACGCAACCTTATGTACAGGTTTATGTGTAGGGCATCTGAGTCAGTTAATGACATCATTGCTGATATAACGGACCCACACAGTTCTGTCAGGTTCTCATCTAGACTGTGGAACCATTGGCGCACATGTCTGTATGTCAAACTGAATATTTGGGCTTTGTGCTTTTATTTCTGATTGTTTTATTACTTGTTCTTGTATTGTTTTATTACTTGTTCTTGTATTGTTGTATTGTATTGTAACTGATATGGATCTTCCTGGGTCTGAAATAAAGATTGAATTGAATTGAATTGAATTGAATTGAATTGAATATTCTCTGAGGGTTAGGGTGGGTCATTCATGTGTTCATTGTTCATTGTTAATGTGGCTAAAATCTATTTCCCATTCTTTTATTTTTTCTCCACAGAACAATGCTTTGAGTGGACGAAAATGGAAGCGTAGCAACGTACTGTTTCATGTGAAGGAGGAGTGTCCCACGCTGACACACACGTCTCTGGATCATTGACAAAGCACCTATACTGTAGGTGGGCGCCGGACAATGGCAACACTGGAGTTAGTAGCTAGCAATGACTATAACATCCCCTCCTTGTGAGCACAAAACCTACCATGAAACCTCATGGCAGGGCCAACAGAAGCTCAACCCCGACAAAGACTGCACATGCAGTGACACGTGGAGGACGGCCATATTGCTGCTTACCCAAAGCGCAGCAACGGAAGGAGCGACACACATGCTCATTGACCCACTGTAATACAGTCTGACACAAGGTTTGACGCGTTCCACACGAGCCGGAAGCTGAACTGGATGTACATGTTAGTCGCAAGCATTTGCGCTTGCCTCGTTTGTTTGTTTGTTTGTTTTTCTTTTTTTTTTAAGATTAAGATTTATAGATTCTGTATGGTGTTTATTAAAATGCTGTGTCAGTTTGTGTTCGGTAGCAATTAAGACACAGTTGTGGGTTAATCTATCCAGTGATTTATTTATGTGAAATAGTCAGGCAGTCGTACAAGTGGTCAACATTCTGAACATGTTGTAGTTGAGAGCGATGCTGGGCATCTCACTTTAGGTATATTTTGTTACTTGCGTATAAGCCACAGACACAAGAAATGTCTCTACAGCCCCTAGCAGTGTAATGTGTCCTATGAAACTTGGTCTCCTTTCTACAAACAAATGATCAATTTCTCTATTGTAACTTGCCTGACAAGGACATAATGCCATAAGGGGAAATGTTGTATATCAAAATGTTCTACATTAGGGCTGTCGAGACTTCTCAGCGAAGGAAGACATGGCTATTGGAGACATCGTCAAGTTATCTCATAAAGAATCAGGGATACCTCCAGCAGAGAAACAGCCCAGAAAGTTGGCTTCAACTTCAATCTAAATGAATTCTTAGACAATGATCCCATCAATTGTAACTTAAAAGTGCTCTTGGTAAGCAGTTTGCTTTTTTCCCTTTGCCCAGCTGTCTTCTTATATTGCTAAACAGCTCCATTAGCAATATAATACAAATTAATTTAATTAATTTACACACAGTGGTGTATGTCCCACAGTGGTAACAATAGGTCAGACCAGCCATAACATAAGATGTAAGCCTACATACGATCCCCTTCACTGTCAGCAATAATGTACAGCTTCTTCAAAGGGATTACAATTGCAGGTGAAAGAACATAAGTTTAACATGAGACAACATTAGAGGCCTAATCACTGACAAGTGAAAGAGGCAAGGCAAAGTAAAAGGAACAGACACATCAGAACAACCTACTCATGGCTTCCCTGTCAGCGAGACACTTTGACCAAAAAAGAACAACTATTGCTTTACTGTGTCGTCATCATGCTCACTTTCATGCTAATTGCTGTCAAATACTTTCCCCAGTGGTCCGTAAAACACTGCCTCTTCTGTCTGGTGCGAAAGCATACAGTCGTACAAGGCAGCAGCTGCCGGTGCCAGATTGTGTGTGAAAGCTAGACACAAAGATCCAGATGGAAAGTATATGCAGGTATACAGTAGCAGAAAGGTGCTTGTAAGCTAAGCTCACTGGCAGCTGCCGAGCTGTGTACTGATATTGTGTACGTGCACAGAATTCCTGCATTGGCCCCGTTGAGCGAGTGAGCGAGCGTGCTGCAGTGTCCTTGGCACCGAGAGAAGGGAGAGTGGACCCATTAGCGAGATGGAATATCCCCACACAACTTGGGGGAACATGCTTTAGGCTGTTAGACTCGAGCTACAGAAACACACTATAGGACAAGCTTAGGCATTGAGAACTGGAGTTTTGCAATTGTTTTCAAGAGTGTTCTGTGTCAAGATGGAGGTCAAGCGCCGCAAAGAGGCCCTGCCGCCATCATCCCGCAGTTATCAGCAATGATATTAAAATTTGCTGGAGTTGTTGGAGCGAGTTAATTCGCCCCTTTTCCAATGGCTACGGAGGTTTCATTTGCGTGTTCACCATAGCAGGAGACAGAGTTCTATCCCGTCCAGTCAGTGTAGTGAGACTGAAATAATTGGCCCAAATCACACATACAGTTACATATCCAAAAGTGAGGGGAGAAAAAAAAGAAATGGCAGGGAGCAGAGGACCTTTTTTTTTTTTTTACGGCTTCTGCAATACAAAGGGGATATAATTGGACCTCAAGGCTTGAGATCAGATATGGTAGAGAGCACAAAGTCTATGTTCTGCCTGGTAATAAAGGAATGGGAGTCTCCCTAATCACCAACATACTGTATTGTCGCAAATTCCAAGGGAATAATGGAGGAGAAAAAACACACACATCGCATCTTAGAAATAGTGAGGCACGCTCAAGGCTACCAGCCCGTACCGATATCACTAGAGCAGGCAGGGGTCTTCAGCGTTTTTCAGCCCAAGGACCCCCTATAGTTGAGAGAGAGAGATGAAGCAGGGACCTCCACTACATATGTATGAAATTGTGTTGCAGACTATACCTTTTCATAGATTTGTTCGACAGCACTGTCAGTGTTGGATCCATGTATTTTCAGACACCCAACCCTGTGTACTTGGGCTGCTCCGTTTTCCCACCAAACCCCTTGGATGTAAATAGCAGATCTACAAGCTCACAACGCCTCGCAGCGTGAGGCGCTGTCTGCGAGGCGTTGTGAGCTTGTAGATCTGCTATTTTTTGGCTAAAGTTCTCCTCAGAATTAGCCTGGCGTGGGCCAGACAATATTACTGTGTGGGCAGTTTGCACTGCATGGCAGATTTAGTCTGTTTCCAGGCTACCTCAGAATAGGAATGCTATAGGTTTGGATGTAAAACAAAATATCCTATCACACAAAGATGTGGTGCAGTTACTCTGAGGACCCCCTAGGGGTCCCCGACCCCCTGCTGAAGACCCCTGCACTAGAGTGAGTTAAATTGACATAATAAGGGATCCAAGCCCAGGCTTCTCAAACTGTTACTAATGGCTATACTGTAGGCTCTGTGACGTTTTCTGTTTTTGTCTTGAGCAGTCTCCACTCTTGAGCTGATGTGACGTGTGTAGTAAATTGTGACGGTCAGGGGTGTCACAACAATTACCCTGGGTACAAGCATTCACTGCGGGCCCCCCATGAATGTTCTTCATAGGGGGAGGGGGTTTAACCCATTTAGACTGGGAACGTATGATTACGCATTACTTTGTGCTTTAACTATTGAAAAATAGCAGATATACACGCTCACAGCGCAGCACCGAGTGCCACGCTGCGAGCTTGTAGATCTGCTATTTTTGAAAAATCGTGAAAATGTGTGCAAATCTTTGAATATTTACTCCTATGTTTCTGCTCAAACCTTTTCACGTGAAGGACCCCGTAAATGATATGTATTTGGCCACGGACCCTCATCTCAAAATATTTAGTTCCAGGGACCCCCCAGAAGCAAAATTTGAGTTACAAATGTTCGCATATATTCAAAGATTTGCACACATTTTCACAACTTTTCAAAAATAGCTGATCTACAAGCTCGCAGCGCGGCACCGAGTGCCACGCTGTGAGCTTGTATATCTGCTATTTTGGGCCCTAGTAACTCAGTCCCACTTTTCCCCCCCTTGTGATGCCCCTGGTGACGGTGGCTCTGCCTTCTCTTGCAAAAGGACATGGGCAGGAGAGGACCCACCTGTCTCTCCAGGTTGTCATGGTAACAGTTGCCTTACGGTCAATTAGTCCCCACCTGTACACAGTACACACGCCGACACTTCGTTGTGGTTGATACCTCACCCTCACCCATTAAGACCAAGGAAAGCTTCCGCTTTAATCAATATTTTACCACTTTGGCTATTCAAAAAAAGTAACAGATCTACAAGCTCATAGTGCTACGAGCTTGTAGATCTGCCATTTCTGAAAAAAATGCGTGCAAATCCTTTGAATATAATTATATATATATTTTTAAAGCATTTTTAACTAACATCTTTGCTTCTGGGGAGAGTCCATGGAGATGGGGGAGGGAGGCCAAATACATATAATTTTGGGGGTTCCTTGACATGAAAAATGCTGAGCACCACTGATTTTTTTTTTTCTTTTTCAGAAAACTGTTAAGATTTAGGAGACATTTGTAGAATCTGCCTCAGGTCTTAATGGGTTTATTTTATGCTATTGAAAAATAGATCTGCTATTTTTGAAAAATCGTGAAAATATGTGCAAGTTTTGAATATTTTGACCCGATGCTATTAAATGTCTTCTAAATCCTTCCAAGGTTTTTGAAAGACACATGTTTCTATGTCAGTGGTTCTCAGACCTTTTCATCATGTCAAGCCCAAAATTGCATATTTGGTCACAGACCCCCCCATCTCAAAATATGTTGTTCCAGGGACCCCCCGAAGCAGAGATCTTTTTCAGTTTTTCAAAAGGTCTTAATGGGTTAATGGGTGGTGGTGTGGTGGTTGGTGGTCATGTGCACCGCGTTCTGTCTATGTACTGTATTTACTAGATAGAGTGTTCAGTACGGTTTTGAGTTGAATTGTTATTGCACTTGTTAACTTTGTATCGTTACAACAGGGAAGAAATAAAGTTTTATCTTTTACAGGGTGTTCAAAGTATTTGTGTGTGTGTGTGTGTGTGTGTGTGTGTGTGTGTGTGTGTGTGTGTGTGTGTGTGTGTGTGTGTCATGTTCTCTTTTTGTCTTCGTGATAATTGTTAAAGCTGCAAAATTATTTAGGACAATAAACCATTAGATCCTGCGGTTGGGTATAGGGCGGACCACTGCATATAAGCCAAATGGAATTTACTTGCCTGATTCGGGACAAATGTTAGGGCAATATGGCAAATCATTTCAACAATCCTAGATAGATCTATAACTGTATTGTCCCAAGGGGGAAAATCAGTTGCCCAGAGGCAGCACAGCGATCCTGGTCTCAATCTTACTGAATCTCAAAAAAACTGTGACATACATAAAGTGTAAAAATAAAAATAACATTCAACACTCATAAGTGTCATGTCACAAACAAATAGCAATACTTAAAGCACAACTAAACAATGCAGCGCCAAACAAAAGTGTTCAGAACAGAGTCTACATTAACTCTGCTCCACGCTGGCTAACGGAGAAGGCCAAAGCGCTGTTTTCAACCTGGGTTAAATCGGTGACCACGGCCCCCCACCACCCCATCCCCCAACTTTACATGGAGACACCTTTGTCCCTTTGTCCCCCTCTGAAGCCCCCAGAGACTGCAACCAACCCCCCCTCCCCCACCGACGCCGATGCGAACACCACTTCCATAGACCTCGCCATGAACTTTGCCAGCCGCTTTGTGAAAAGAGGTATTCATATTATGCACTTAAACATTAACAGTTTGTTTGCTAAATATGAACAAATCATGCATATGGTTCACGAAGGTAAGGTCCATTTTCTAACCTTCTCAGAGACCAAACTTGATGACTCTATCACTGACTCTCAGATCGAAATTGACAACTACTCGGTCATCCGAAATGATAGAAACAGATTTGGTGGTGGTGTATGCATGTATGTTCATAACTGTATTAAGTATATCCCCCGCCCTGACCTACAACACAGCTCTTTAGAAACTGTATGGGTGGAAGTGATTCTTAAGAAAGCTAAAAACATACTAATCGGTGCCATCTATAGACCGCCCGACCAAAATGATTTCTGTGAGTTACTGGAGGAGAGCCTTGCACCGGTGGACAATGTTGAAAAATACATTATTGGCGATTGGAACATAGACATGCTTCGTAAAGAAGCTCCTCTATTCAAAAAGTTCAATAAGCTATGTAATCAACAGGGTTTCACTCAGCTCATCACCAAGCCAACTAGGGTTACAGATAACTCTCAAACCACCATAGATCTCATTGTAACCACAGACAAATCTAAAGTCTCCGCGAGTGGGACTATTGAATGTGGTGGTCTAAGCGACCATGATATAATTTACTGCACCCGCAAAATACATAAGTCCAAAGCTGACGGCCACAAAACAGTTGAAGCTAGAAACCTCAAAACCTACTCTAGCGAAGCCTTTAACCACAAACTGGAGAAATCTGACTGGTCCCCAGTACTAGCTAGTACTCAGGTCGATGAAGCCTGGCTAGGCTTTAAATCCATTTTCAAGACTACCCTAGACGAAGTGGCTCCTTTGCGTAGGGTCAGGGTTAAAGCCCGCTCACAGCCATGGTGGAATTCGGAAATCTGTGAATCAATGAAACTCAGAGACAAAAAATACTCTGAGAAACGCAAATATAATCACAAACTCAAAAAAGGCCCCAATAAACACCTTGAAGCCAAATTAGAAATAGTCAGTTTAGAGGCTAATAAACTGAGAAATCGGACAACCTCCTTAATCCTTTCTGCCAAAAAAAACTACTTGGATGAGAAAGTTGAGGAAAACATCCACAAACCACGAGATCTATGGAAGCTATTTAAAACCCAGCTAGGCTGTGGTGCTAAACTCAGATCCATAGCCAGCAACATATCCATCCAAACTCCCATAACCCTCCTCACTGATAGTCTTGATGTAGCCAAAAATCTCAACATCTACTTCACCTCCATGGCCAAAAATCTGGTCAATAAACTGCCCGCTCCATCTGGGCTGTTTGGTGTTAGGCACATCTTGAAATTCTACAGGAACCTTGGGGTATGCAAAGACAACTTTAAACTTGCCACGGTGACAACTGATGAAGTGTTTAAAAAACTGCGCACCCTACCTCAATTCAAGGCCGCTGGCCATGATAAAATAGCCCCCAAATTTCTCATAGACTCAGCTGCCACCATTGCCCCAATCATTACCCATATTATTAATCTATCTATCAAGCAGGGTTATGTCCCCCAGGACTTCAAATTAGCCAAGGTAATCCCCCTGCACAAAAAAGGCAGTAAACTTGACCCTGGCAACTACAGGCCAATCTCAATCCTTAGTTCCATCTCTAAGGTAATGGAAAAAATTGTCTATGAACAGGTGGCTAAATATCTTGAAGAGAATAAACTGATCTACGAGTTCCAGTCTGGCTTCAGAGAGTCCCATTCCACAGATACATGCCTCATCTATTTGAATGATTACATCAAACGTGAAATTCACGATGGCAAATATTGCGGCATGGTCATGCTGGACCTCCAGAAGGCATTTGACACCGTCGATCATTCTATTCTGATTGAAAAACTCAAAGCTATTGGTCTTGATAGCACAGCAGTGAGATGGATGCACTCTTACTTGGTGGGGAGGGAACAGATGGTGGAAGTCAACGGAACCCTGTCCCCCCCCCTCCCAGTAAACTGTGGAGTACCTCAAGGGAGTATACTAGGACCACTGTTGTTCTTAATATACGTAAACGACATGTCATCTGCTTGTGACTGCAATCTGTTTCTGTTCGCGGATGACTCGGCTCTCCTAGTCTCAGGCAGAGACATATTGCAGGTTGAAAAGGCCCTTAACTGTGAACTTAACAAGATCTGCACCTGGCTCAATGACAACAGACTCTCAATTCACCTAGGCAAAACTGAATGTATCCTCTTTGGATCTAGTCAGAAACTTAGCCTAGTTGAGAACTTCACAATTAAAGTAGGTGACACTGTGATAGAAAGAAAAAACCACATCTGCTACCTGGGTTGCATCCTGGAGGCTAACCTATCCAGTGAAAAAATGACCACCAAGGTAATCAATAAAGTCAATCAACGAATTCGCTTCTTGCAAAGAGTTGCCCCGCTGATCAATATTAAATCCCGAAAGACACTAGGAGGTGCTCTTATTGGGCCCCTCATTGATTACGGAGTCCTTGTCTGGTATCGCGACGCCCCAGCTGCCTTAATAGTGTGGTACGATGTGTACTTCCGTAGGATTTTTGTGCCAAAATTGATTTTTTTGCAGATCCTGGTTCTATAGAGTCCAAACTATGAGAAAATGATGGGTGCCAACTTTTCCGGACCCCCGCCCCCTTTCTGGGGGTCATCTAGTTTGGGACCTCCCAGAACAGTACGCCAGACAGTTAATGTCCAATTTTCTTCTGTTTTGTAGGTTTTAAAACATTCTGAGTTCATTTATTACACTTTTGAAGCAGACAGAATAACCTTTCTGACTTTTGGTTGGGGTCTTTCCTCACCTGGGACCCCCCCCAGACGTCCCCCTGTGCCTATCTCAGTAATCGCTCTGCTCCTGCTCCAGAAAAATGTCATATTAGATCATAATTGAATAAATGTTTTTTGTAGCTGGGCTCTAAAAACAAAAATGAGTAGTAGGCAAATACCAAGGGTCTTCCACAGGGGCTTCGGGACCCCTAGGGGGTCCTCAGAGTTACTACATAGTGTACTTCTAATGATTTCTTTGGCTGAACTTTAATTTTTTACTGATTTGGCTTTTATAGGGACCAAACTGTCAGAAAATGATGAGTGTCAGATTTTCCTGACCCCTGCCCCTTTTCTGGGGGGTCATCTATTTTAGGACCTCACAGAACAGTATGCCAGCCAGTTAATGTCCAATTTATAATATTAGAGCTGTTTTGAAGGTTTTAAAACATTCTAAGTTCATATATTGCACTTTTGAAGCAGCCAGAATAACCTTTCTGACTTTTGATGGGGGTCTTTTCTCACCTGGGACCTGGGACATTACAGTCCTTGCTGGGCTCCTGCTCCAAAACAGTGTCAAATTAGATCATAATTGAAGCATAAAAGCTTTTGTAGCTGGGCTCTGACAACAAAAATGAGTAGCTAATACCAGGGGTCTTCCACAGGGGGTATGGGAGGTGTCCTCAGAGTTACTACAGGGGGCCAGCCAAATCTCTGGTCACCCCAACCTCCCAGTCAGCCAAGACATCTGACTGGAAAATACCCCCCACTCTCTGAATTCCATCCATTTTCTTCAATTGGTGGAAGCTCAGGGCAATTTGTCAGGTATAATTTATACTGCATTGTGACGTAGTTGGCATGGAGGATATGTGGTAGTAGTGCAGCTCCAAGTTCTTTGATTGAAATCCCAACCCATTACCCTGCATTATCACAGATGCAGGGTTGTTGGACCAAAGTGCTCCAATGACTCCAATGTTGATGGAAATAAGTAAGCCTTGCACAGCCCTGAGGCTCATAGGGCAGGAGTCTATGTCCTGTTTCTGTGAGGCAGCTTGATGTACATTAAGTACCCCTGGACAGTGGACATAATAATAGTTTGTCACAGAGACATACCCCAATCCAGCCTTTGATGCTGAGGTCATACATTCAAGATGTATGGCAAGATGTGTGTGTGTGTGTGTGTGTGTGTGTGTGTGTGTGTGTGTGTGTGTGTGTGTGTGTGTGTGTGTGTGTGTGTGTGTGTGTGTGTGTGTGTGTGTGTGTGTGTGTGTGTGTGTTCTGCGTGTCCGCTCTGACATCACACTGACTTCACTGTGATGGCACACTAACAGAATCCCTTTTATGACCATATATGGAGTTCCTTGATGTCTTCAATATTAAGCCCATATCTAACAGGACTTCATATGGGAATATGAAGTCCTGCCACCCTAACAGAATCCATAGATGGCCAAGACAGCCCATATCTGTGACTGTGTGGCTGGTTCTATAGACAGGGATCTCCATGTATGGGCATAAGGGTATGATGTAAGTTGTCATAGACATCATAGGACTTTCACATAACAAATAACTGAGTCAGCATGTTTGGGCTCTCATAGCATATCTCCATATACAGTACATGGATCTCCATATATGGGTACCAGGGGTCTCCATATATGGGTAACTGGTCCGATATACATCACTGGCCAGATGGCAAAGAATTGGCGCCCTGAGGCATCTTACTAGTAAATAATACTGAGAATACTAATACAGTTTCTAATATTATTCAAAAATAGATAGCAAATTGCAGAACTGGTTGCAAGAATAGGGCCAAAACTGAAATAGCCGTTTGGCTGGCCCCCTGTAGTAACTCTGAGGACACCTGGGGGTCCCGGACTCCCTTTGGAAGACCCCTGGTATTAGCTACTACAGGTACAAAAGCTTTTATGCTTCAATTATGATCTAATTTGACACTGTTCTGGAGAAGGAGCAGAGCAAGGACTGTATTGAGTACTGAGATAGGCTCAGGGGTCATTACAGGGGTCCCAGGTAAGGAAAGACCCCCACCAAAAGTCAGAAAGGTTATTCTGGCTGCTTCAAAAGTGCAATATATGAACTTGTTTTAAAATCTTCAAAACAACTCTAATATTATGAAAATTGGACATTAACTGGCTGGCATACTGTTCTGGCATACTGTTCTGCGTCCTAAAATAGATGACCCCCCAAGAAAGGGGGCAGGGGTCAGGAAAATCTGACACCCATCATTTTCTGAAAATTTGGTCCCTATAAAAGCCAAAGCAGTAAAAAATACATTTTAGCAAAGAAATCCTTAGAAGTACACTTCGTATCACACTTGTAGTAACTTTGAGGACCCCCAGGGGTCCCGAACCCCCTGTTGAAGACCCCTGGTATTTGTTACTACTTATTTTTGTTTTCAGAAAAAAACTTTTATGCTTCAATTATGATCTAATATGACATTGTTCTGGAGCAGGAGCAGAGCGAGTACTGAGATAGGCACAGGGGTCCGTCTAGGGGGTCCCAGGTGAGGAAAGACCCCAACCAAAAGTTAGAAAGCTTATTCTGGCGGCTTCAAAAGTGTAATAAATGAACTCAGAATGTTTTAAAACCTACAAAACAACCCTAATATTAAGAAAATTGGACATTAACTGGCTGGCGTACTGTTCTGGGAGGTCCCAAACTAGATGTCCCCCAGAAAGGGGGCGGGGGTCCGGAAAAGTTGGCACCCATCATTTTCTCATAGTTTGGACTCTATAGAACCAGGATCTGCAAAAAAATCAATTTTGGCACAAAAATCCTACGGGAGCTGTTTTGTGGACGCATCGTACCACACTATAAAGCTAAAGCTCCAAACAGCCCAAAACAAACTAATTAGGGTTGTGCTTGGTCTCCCTCCTCTGACCCACCTTACCGAGCATCACCACGAAAGCGTGGGGTGGCTCAAAGTAGCTGACAGAGTACAGCATCTTGCAATGGGCCTGGTGTACAAGATACACTACACCTCCAAGATTCCCATGTACCTGACAAACTACTTCTTAAAGGTCAAGGATGTTCACGATCATAACACCAGAGGCAGCTCCACTAATCATCATCAGCGTAGATTTAACACTAAACAAGGCGCTAACTCGTTCTCCTGCTATACCATCAACATGTGGAACGCCCTTCCACAAGCCCTAAAGGAGAGCAAATCCCTAGCCTCCTTCAAAATTGGTATGAAAAGTCACCTTCAGACAGCAGCTACCCGTGACTTGTAAATAGACTAAGCCCCCATGCTCCCCCCCCCCTTTTTCTTTGTATTCTGCCTTTTGTATTTGATGTTATGCTTTTGAAACTGATATTATCCTAGATAAAGTACTATGTTCTATCCGTCTGTCTTTCAATGTTATATGAGATACTTAAAGTGTGGTTCCTGTGGAAATAAGCCTCGGCTTTCTAGGATCTCCTTTTAGTTGACCTTGTACCAGTGATTTGTACTGTCATGAAACTGTACTTTTTTCTATTGCAAACTTCTAATAAATTCTTCAATCAATCAATCAATTCATAACAGTCAATGCTCCCAGGGCTCTGGCGCTTCAGTGCGTTCAGCACACCGCCGCGCACTACTAGCTCTGGTCCATAGCGGCCGTTAGGAGCTCTCTTTAACGGACCCTGAGGTTAAAGGACCACCTCTGGGACAACCAGATCTTATTTTATTGTTGTTTGGGACACGATCAACACAATTTTTGTGTTCAATCTGTGTTTTTAGATATTTATGCTACAACTGGTCATATGATGCTTTGTAGCATGATATTGCATCATCTCATGCATCATATGCTGATCGTGTCCCAAACAACAATAAAATAAGATCTGGTTGTCCCAGAGGTGACGTTCCTTTAAGGGTGTGCACCCTCTCGTCTGTACTAAAAATAAAATGTACAGTTTCTCTACTCACCAAAACAAAGACGGTTTTATGGAGATAAAGGCCTACTTTCCTTAGTGGGTTAGGGTTAGGGTTAGGGTTGAGCCCCCACCTCACGTATAAAATACACGTTTTAACCAGGAAAGAAACAATTTCACCAGAAGGCAAAATCTGCACAATGGAGTTTTCTAACATCAACAAGCTCTGTAGAGGGCGCGTAAACATCCAGTGAAATATTTATTTTCTGCCCAAAAAGTGCATTTAAGAGGTAGGATGGGGGGCTCAGAGTGTTGCCACTTAGGAAAATAGGCTTTCACCATCTTAGAACCGACTTTGTTTTGTTAAGTAGCGAAAGAGTACTGTTTATTTTTTATTACAGACGAAAGCCTGAGCAGCCTGGGCTCACTGAAGGTCTAATCGGTGACATAGCGTTATGGAGAACTGACAGATCTCCAAACGCTATGGACCAGAGCAACACGTCTTTCTTTCCAACTTCAGTCTCTACTCTTTACTGTTAGGCTGTCAGTGCACAGCTCGGATAGAGACTCACAATCATACATTCAGTGCTGATTCTCAAGTGCAAACAGCCAACAAGCCCATAGCCAATTAGCCTATAATGGTTGAGCATTAAATCACCTCACCATTCATTATTATGTCGCCAGAAAGTGTATTTTATTTGACGACAATACAACAGTCTGTGTGCAGATTGTGTGTAGCTACAGTTTAGAGCACAAAGCTCTACTGTAACCAGTTGAGATCATTAGACTCACCTGCTGCCTGCCACAGGGGTTGAAAGAGAACGCAGACGTCGCAGACACACTTCCAAGTTGTCTAGACTACATTCATTGTGTCATAATTGCTTAATTCTTATCCAGTTTGAAGTTGTATCCACTTCTTGTGTTTAATCCCAGTCTGTCTGACAGTGTCTGTTGTTGTGTTTAGCATTGTGTGAAATGTCAAATGGATACAAAAATCGGACTTCGCGGAATTCCTACAACTGGGAGGCTTTCAAAATAACAGACGGGAAGAGACTGACTGACTAAGTGACTATTCAATAATAGCCTAGCCCTGCAGGCTGCAGTTTAATCTGACACTACTAGCATATCGTACGAATTATGTGAATTGTTGAGGGGGAAAAATATATAATAAAAAAGAAAAATCACACCCGTGTGAACTGAGCGGTGGTTTACCCACCAACCGGTTTCAAGCCTCCACCGTTGTGCTTAGGTTCACCGGGAAATACTCGGTCGCCATTGTTTGTTTGTGAGTGTGTGTGTGTGTGTGTGTGTGTGTGTGTTTGTGTGTGTGTGTGTGCGCGTGCGCCCTCATTGCTACCCGTGTGTGTGTGTGTGTGTGTGTGTGTGTGTGTGTGTGTGTGCGCGTGTGTGTGTGTGAGAGAGAGAGAGAGAGAGAGTGTGTTGTCTGCCTGCCCTGCTCAATAGCGCCCCTCCTTTAACGTGTGTGTGTGTGGGTGGTCTGTGTGTGTGGTCAGGAGAGGTATGGCAGGCGACAGACATACACGGCAGGCGACAGACATACACGGCCAGCCAGTAACATCTTGAAAGCGAATCACAGGAGCGGCGGGACCACCGCTCAAAAAGAAAAAAAAGGTTTATTTTTATTTTTAATATAATTTACGTAGGGCCCTGCAGACGGCGGCCCCTGGCGCTTAAAGACCCATTGAAATGGCTATTTTTGGGTATTTTATTTTGAAGTATCAGTCTGAAAAGGAAGCCTGTGTGTTTCTGAACCAATCAGAAGGGACCAGCCCTTCAGGCGATGGGATGTAAAATCTGAGTCATGTGACGCTCAGGGCTCTATTATGATCCAGGTCTTATGCCTTATGCCTTAACTTATTTGCCTTTTTTTACTATTTTGAAAAACATTTTTAAATACTTCAAATGCTGATCTACATATGCACGTTGTGAGCTTGCAGATCAGCTATTTGAAATATAAAAAAGAATATGTCTATATAGTAAAAAAAAGGCAAAGAAGTTAAGGCATAAGGCATAAGACCTGGATCATAATAGAGCCCTTAATGTTTTGTTTGTAGCCCTCAGTAGCAAGGCAAAGAGACACGACCAGGCTGCCACAGGAAATAATTAAGAATGGCCTAGGGACCTTTGATATAAAAATACACAAAAAGTGTTTATTTTCTATTTTTTTGGCATCTAGTGTTAGGAATGCCCATATGATTACTATGGATAAGCTCTAAAAGTGTGAAAAATGTATTTTTCATTTCAATGGGTCTTTAAGCTCCAGCCCAGGTAGTTCCATTGTTAATCGGGGCCTGATTGTTCCAGTTGAGTTAGCTAACAGTCCTGCACAACAAAACACCGACTTACCACAGCTCACATCCAGAATTGAGTGAATCATATTCAGCATCATACAGTGTAACACTTCAATGTCCTCAGTCCTCTTTAATAAAAAATAAACCTTGCATTTAACACGCTCATGAAGAGCTAACATCCTTTAAGTACACACGTAATGCTACAGTGAGTTTGTACATTAATTCTTGGGTTAATGCGGTGTACCTTAATAAATACTTTATGTATTTATCTTGCTGCAACAAAGCTATTGCAAAAAAGAGTGCAAGGGAACCCTTATTAAGCCTACAGCTAGAAGTTCTGATGGCTCATAAGATGGAGGGAGTCATCAAGACTATTTAATAGTCCCCAAGTGCAGGGGTCATCACCATGTTGGCTTGCTGTGGACATTATTGTTGTCCACTCAATGAGTGGACAGGTCTGTAACTCTGAGAGTGATTTTGTACACTCTCAGAGTTAAGGGGTAAATGGTAAATGGTGCATTTATATAGCGCTTTTTATCCAAAGCGCTTTACAATGTGCATTACATTCACCCATTCACACACACATACACCGGTGGCGGTGGAAACCATGAAAGGCACCAACCAGCTCACCGGGAGCAACTTGGGGTTCAGTGTCTTGCCCAAGGACACTTCGACATGTAGACAGGAGAAGCTGGGATTTGAACCGCCGACCCATGGATCATTGGCCAACCCAACTCTACCTCCTGAGCTACAGCCACCCACAGGGGTCCTTGCAGACCGTTAGAACTAGATGGACCAGTTCTCATTTGAGAACCAATAGTAGTGGACTCCATGTACGGACATATTTATGATTTTTTTCCTTCTTTTTAATACGTGTTAAATAGCTCTATTCTGATTGTAATAATTGATATAGAGTGTCTGTTCAGTAACAGGAGTCTCTGTGCCTCTCCAGCTCTTTAGTAAATAGAAAATGCATTTTTAGGTTGCAATATATCATTTATTATACAATCAGGAAAGAGAATTTGAACAGAATACAGATTAAACTAGTGAAGTGATGGAAACAACGTAAACTGCAACACTATAAACATTTTTTAAATTACTTTTTCTATTGATTACTCACACCATGGAGACTTGTATTCATGGATATCATTTGTATTGGTCGCATTCCTAAGACTACAATTTGATTATAGTAAATTTACCCTCATTGATTCCGGATGGATCCGGAATCTATTGTCTTAGGAGTGCGACAAAAAACAAAACATATTATTGAACTCAAGTCTCCATGGCGTGAGTAATCAATATAAAAAAAAACATTTTGTGGGTGAACTACTCCTTTAAGCTGATAAATGGGTAGGCCTACTCTCTCCTGATTGGCTGAAATTGTGTACTAGAGAGAACTAGAGAGACAGTACAGGAGTACAGGGATTACTATCAGAACTCTACCTTTAATTGTGGCGGCCTTTAGTATGACAACCCAAAATGTTTCTCGTGTGAGGAGCCATCATTAAGTCTATAAGAATGACAGGGGCAGTGTGGAGGCACGACAGAGACGGGCAGAGTCAGACCAGAGATGTCACGCCTCAGCACCTTTGTTTTAAAGAAGACACCTGCCACAGTTCGATAGTGTAAAGGTTCAACGCACCCGACGGTGACGTGCCTCGAGATTGAGTCCTCAAGATAACTTTTGAGCATCTCTAACAAGCTCCTCCTCAGTTCGCATCTGTCTATCATCAACTGTACCTCCACCACACAGTGTCGCAGTGGTGGAAAGTGCAAGTTTACTCAAGTACAGTACAATTTCTTCTACTTTACTGCAGTGTTTCCAATTTGCTGTACTTCAATACTTTTACTTCAATTATTTGACAGCATTTACTTACTTTGTTGATTATTATTACAAAACATACATTAACCACTTTAGCTCTGTATACATTTCGGCCATTTGAAAATAGATAATCTACAAGCTCACAATGCGTCGCAATGCACTGCTATATTTTCAACAGATTTTTATACATTTTATATACATTTGAAGACTTGTGAAATGGGACATTCCGCATAATGAGAACTTTCTACTTTTGGTACATTAGGTACATTTTGATACCAACACTTTTACTTTTACTCAAGTCAATTTTGAACTCAAGCGTATTTCTGCATTGCTACCGTATATTGACACTTTTACTCCACAAACAGCACAGAACAAACTGATTAGGGTCGTGCTTGGTCTTCCTCCTCGGGTCCACCTTACCGATCATCACCTCGAAAGCGTGGGGTGGCTCAAAGTAGCTGACAGAGTCAGCATCTTGCAATGGGCCTGGTGTACAAGATACACTACAACTCCAAGATACCCATGTACCTGACAAACTACTTCCTAAATGTCAGTCCACGATCACAACACCATGAGGCAGCTCCACTAATCATGTTCAACGTAGATTTAACACTAAACAAGGCTCTAATTCGTTCTTCTGCTATAGCACCAACATGTGGAACGCCCTTCCGCAAGCCTTAAAGGAGTGCACATCCTAGCCTCCTTAAATTGGTATGAAAAGTCACCTTCAGGCGGCTGCTACTCGAGACTTGTAAACAGACTAAGCCCCCATGTTTCCACCCCCCCCCCCCCTCTTTTTTCTCCCCTTTTTCTGCTTTTGTAATTGATGTTATCCTTTTTATGCTTTTGTATTTGATGTTATCCTATGTAAAGTACTATGTTCTATCCGTCTGTCTTTAAATGTTATATGAGATACATAAAGTGGTTCCTGTGTAAATAAGCCGTAAAGCGTACTAGGATCTTCTTTTAGTTGACCTTGTACCAGTGATTTGTGCTGTCATGAAACTGTACCTTTTTCTATTGCAAACAGCTAATAAACTGTGTCTGTCAAACTGCTAATTCAATCAATCAAAAACCACTGCATGTGGTCCTTCTGTCATTTATTTCCGCTTTTCCTCCACCTCTCTGTATCAGTTATCTGCTGCTGTTCTGGCCCATGACTTATACAGTACGACACCTACTGTAATTGCTGCCATTCATCACCACCAGTTGTTTGATCTCAATATCCTGCTATTATCGAGGAAGCGGATATAGGGCCACATTTCTGCCGACGTTTATCCATTAAAACACAATCGCATCTAGAAGCAGTGTTCCTTGGTATTCTGGGGGTTATGACTTATTAAGCAGCAAAGTACAAATCAAATACCATTTTGTGGTCAGATACAAGGTCGGTGGAAAACTCATCATAGCCTTTTTTGAAGAACAGGCCCAGGCGGTTCATCTTCCACAAGTCAATTTATTGGGAAGAAAGAGAAAATTATATTGTTACACGCATCATTAGGACGTCCTCACTCAGTGACCGCGGAGTCGAGTGTCCTCTGTGCCTTCTTGCCATTTCTTATATACGTAGTGGTTGCCACGCCACTCTCTGTGAGTGTGCCTTGTCATCCAAGGGTTGAGTCATGAGTCACTGTTCGAAGACAGTGGTCTCATCACAATGGCAACTAACCATATCTCCTTAATTTAACCAACAGGCATTCTTGTGTAATCCCCTCACAATCCGGGCCTGCAACTTGTCTGTACCTGCTCAGATGGCTTTTTAGAACTATATGTATGACCTACCTATTATCTCTCTTTTTGTTAGTTGCACTCCTTGGATCCAGAGTTTATTAGACCTGTACCTGCATTCGTGAAGTAGTAGCACTTCTCAGCTAATATAAGGGTTATCTAATACTTAAACAGAAACAATTTTTTACAATATGGCTGCCACACAACAGACTCCAGACAACAGTCTGGACAGCTTCACGGCCCTCACACCTTCTGTTATAGTGGTCTGCCAGCCAACCGGTATCATATTTGGTCACGAATGTCAACCAAAACTCCATATGGTAGTGGAAGCGGATATCTTTTGAGTGGATCGTCATGAGTGGATAAGGATTTATTTTTAAATTACAACTCCAAGACTCCGTGTGCATCTTTTGAGCCCTCCCGCGAGCAAATCGGAGCGACATGGAATATTCTATGATTTTTCAAAGGTTGGTGAAATTCTCTCAGAAAGTGTGGCTGGGAAGTTGAAAACAATAGTCAAGTCCTCAATATCCAGATGGTTGACAGATAAAAACTGTAGTATTCAGATAGGGAGCCCCAGTTCCAAAAAATATGGTCACCTATCCTGCGCCTATTAGAGTCCCTGAAAAGAGCAGACAGTGCTTAGTCGCCCCCTAGGGTCACCTGCTAACTTTTACTGATTAATTACAATGTGTGATTACCCTGAATGCTGTTCGCCTATCTCCGGGGACGCGTGCCGCCATCAGCCATTTGTTTGTTTTGTTTTTTCTTTCCTTTCTTGTCTGTATTGTCATTATTGCTGTTGTATTATTTAAGGTTTAACTGTCAGGTTTGTTTTTATTGTTTATATATGTATATTCGACTTTTGTAATGTTATAAGGTTTTTTTCTACTTGTCATATGGTCCAATTTGTTTTTGTCATCATGTTTGTTCTCCATATCTGCTATGGACGATATGTCTTTAAAAATGAAAAATACTAATAAACAGATGTAAAAAAAAAAAAAAAAAAAAAGAAACTGTAGTATTACTCCGGTCGTGTGACTTTTGATATAAGGCTTGCCTAGCCTGTCTGCAGAAGCGTGAGCAAGTTGTATACTGTATACTGTATAAGTTGTATACTGTATAAAAAGGGGTATTTACCAGTGATGGAAAAAGTATTACATTTTTGAATGGTGCTCCTGGAAGGAGCTAAGCTCCAACATCTGGCTTTGCCCGGGACGTGAAGCTTGGCCTTCATCTGGCCTACATCTTGGCACAAAGCGCTCAAAGTTTGTTGTACGCTCAGGGTCACATTGGCCAAGCTTTGCGGGACACTTAATGAAATGAACTCATAAATAGCACCGCTCACTTCACACAAGGTGTGATTTCTTTTTTACCTAAAGTATCAATATCAAAACAGCAATGTTGAAACACTGTTACAAGTAAAAGTCTGGACTTAAAAATGTACTTGAGTAATAGTGGCCTACAAAAGTATCTGCATCAAAATGTAGTTATACCAAAAGTAAAAGTAGTCATTTGCACATAATATGTGCAAATTTATTATGCAGAATGTCCCATTTCACAAGTTTTCACCCCAAAATCCCAAAATAGCTGATCTGAGGGGGGGGGGGGGGGAGGTCACACCTGTGTGGAGTGAGCGGTGCTGATGATAGACTCACAGGACTTCATATCATATTGACCAATCAGAAAAGGGAAATAAGCATACGTAATGGGGGTGCTGATTTTGCATGGACGGAGTGGTTAGCAGCACCGCCCAAAAACAGATACGCTAAAGAATTAAAAGCAATAAAACACTAACAATAACACAAGCTGAAGTTGAAGTCAGCCACAGAGAAAGCCCTGTCGTCGCCCCAGGTTTCGGAGCCTGGTCTTGGGGGGCTTCCAGGAGGCCGGCATCGCTGGACCTGAGGGAACAGGACGGAACATGCAGCTTGAGGAGCTCAGAGAGGTAGAGAGGAGCCTGGTTGTGGAGTTCCTTATAGGTGTTAAGCGTTTTCCCCATCATCTTTGCCAATTGGTCAAGCTTTACGTGACGCTTGTGCTGCATGACTGTGCGGTTTATGAACATTATTACTGTGCCTTTAGTTGACAGTGTTGCTGCAGTGGAACATGTTGCGCTGGACCGCACACCTGGAAGGGCCGAATATACACCTTCCTGCTGCTGTGGCAGTGGGAACCAAGCTGTATTCGTTTGGAGGGTACCGTGACAAGATCAAGGGTCAAATCGAGGTGCACATCTTCAACACGGTGTCGTTGCACTGGAGGACTTTGCCACCGGTGACGGCCGGAGGAAGAAATCCTCCCCTCGAGGTTCCCTCCATGCGCTACGGCCACACAACCGTGCTGATAGAGTACGTCGTCTACATCTGGGGAGGGTACAACTACACAAAGAACGAGTACTGCAACATTCTTTATGCGTTCGACGTCGACACCCACAGGTGGTTCGAGCCCGCGGTTTCGGGGACGGTTCCGGGTGCAAAGAGCGCCCACTCCGCCTGTGTCCTGGGGAAGGCCATGTATATCTTTGGGGGATACAACAAGGACACTAGATACACCAATGACATCTATAAGTTGGACACCACCACATTAGTCTGGACCTTGATTAACACCAGCGGTACTCCGGCACCTTATTCCTTATGTCACTCCGCGACCATCATCGGGAAAAAGATGTTTGTGTTTGGTGGCCGTGGCGAGGAGGGCGAGGACCATTACAACAACATCAAAGTGTTTGACACAGAGACCAACCGTTGGCTGAGCACGCCTTCTCCGCGGCTCCTTCCAGCAGGGCGCGGGGGTCATTCAGCCTTTGTCTACAACGGAGAGCTGTACCTATTCAGTGGCCACAACTTTCAACTGGAGGAGAGCTTCAATGATCTGTGGAAATTCAATCCGGGAACGTTCTCCTGGAGGAAGGTGGAGCAGAAGGGGAAAGGCCCTCCCTGGATGTATAGGATGTGCTACTGCATGGTGGGAGACTGTGTCATCCTCTTTGGGGGATACTCACCTGATGACCTGTACATCTTAGACTTAAGTCCTAGTCTGAATACATTGTCGAAGCTAGCAGTTATCCAGTACGGTCTGGAGCAGTCTGAACTCCCACACGGTGTCAGGTGGGAACTGGCGGCCATGACAGCCAAGAGCAGGGCCATGACCAGTAAGGTGGAGGAGACAACCAACAGCAAAGGGGAAAAAAGACCAGCTGAAGAAAGAAAATAGACGACAACGGAACGAGTTCCAGGCAGTGGAACAGAAGGAAAAGAAAGACGAGGAGATTTTGCCACCCCTTACCAAGGCCTCCCTTTATGGAGATGGGAGAGGAAGCAGAACACAGGAATGTGCTCAGTGATACCCAACCAGAACTAAGTAGCATCATAAAGGACAATAAAGAACTATACAACAGTAGCTGCCGGCAGACATTTTGTTTGTGATTTGATGAGGGGAAAAGGCAAAGGAATTATGGAAGACTTCAGGAAACAGTTATTTCTAAAGGAGAACTGAGAGTGGGAGAGTAAAGCGGCTGAAAGGAGAAGACTTTTGTGTTTTATTTTATGTATATTTTTTTATGTAATCTATTTATTTGTTTGCCTCTTTTTATTTGACTTCCCCGGAAAAGTTCTGCCCTTTACAGAATCTTATATTTCCATTTACAGGACCCTGGTGGCTCCAGTTTCAGCTGACCAAAGGCCCTGGGAATGGTCCATAGACGGTTAGTTGTCCTTCAAGGCATATGGTATTGCAGCGATCACTCAATCCTGTAGGTTTTCTGTGGAAATTTGATCAATCAATCAATCAATCAATCAATCAATCAATCAATCAATCAATCAACCTATCTAAGATGTCCCCAATGTAATCTGTTAAAATAGCATCAAAATCTTTAACCACCACATTCACTTATTTTATAGTTCAGATCTTTTCAAATGGGGGCCAATTACTGGAGCCTCTTGTAGATCTGCTATTTTCAAATATATTTATAGATTTTATACATTTGAAATGTTATAAAATGGGACATTCTGCACAATGAGTATACGTACTTTCTACTTGTTGTACTTTACTGAAGTAAAAAAAATGTGAGAACCATTTCCACCACTGCTTTTCACCTGATAAAGAGGAACGTGCTACCCCTCCTCACTATATGTAATTGTTTTAAACTACATTTTCTGTTATGGTTTTATTTTTCTGTCTGTCTTTTACATCTGTGTTCATGGGTTGCATTTGTTCTACGCCAATCAGAACACCTGTGTTGGTCCTCAACATGCATGGCCGGTGAAGGACTAAAAATGCAACCCTGTTGATTTGTTTGTGTGCAATGTCGACAGCATTGCACCCCGCCACTCCGACATGTCTCCTTTCCGACATGTCTCCATTCCGACACTAACCCTATCTCTAACCCTTACCCTAAACTTAACCTCTATGGAAGTGTCGCCACTCCGACAATAAGAAGTCAATTTCGGAGTGGCGACATGTCGGAATGGAGAGCGACACCCATGAGGGTGAACCTCAATGCTATTTTCGAGAATAGACAAAAGTTTCAATCAATAAATGAAAAGTAATTCATTCATAATTACCATGGCACTGATATAATTCTGAGATCCACAATTCAATCCATCTTTGCTTTGTTTGTTTATTTGGGAGGGACAGATCGTTGTTCATGAGCATGGTAAACAAAACGACATACAGTAGAGTTGAGGATGCAGTTTAAATATGTCAGAGGTAACCAGATATATTACAAAAAGAAACAGACACATGTTCCTGCCATGTAACATCAGACAATGAACAATACAGCAATGTAAAGTGCAAAGGAATGCATAGAACCAAACTCTGCGTCTATGTTAGACTAAAATAACATCACCTCAATAACGAGCCAACAATGTTTGCAAAAGCAATAGCATTTGCTTTCATAACAGCTTGAAACAAATATGATGTATAATTACAGTGAGAGGGATACAGCAGTGTGAGGGAAGACGAAGGACTTGGTTTGATCAGATCATCCTCATCGTTATCTTCACTTGTCGGGTCTTCCTGTCCCTTCCTCCCGTCCTGGTTTATTTCCCTCTCTGTGTTTCTTGAACAGGGCGTACAGCACCTTCAAGGTCGCGGTGACGTCTTGAGAGACTATATCTGTCACACAAAAGGTGCACAGAAGCCATTAAGTGATTATTTATGGTCCCCCTGTCAGCATTCCCCAAACCGTGAGAGTGCAGAGAGAGACGTGCTTTTACCGAGATTAACTTATGCTAATGTCCCAATACACCTTAATAGCTCACATACCGGTATCTAGTACAGTTTTGATGGATCTAATAACTCTGTCCTTTGCGGAATAGGAACCCCCACAAGATGGGTCTTTCTTGAGTGACGCAGTAATCTAATGAGCGTGGCATCAAGATCACTTCTAAACTAATTAATGCCCACTGTGTGATATTTGTCAGAGCTTGAGGGCTGGGAATCCCTCATTCAATCACAGCAATTACAGTATAGCAATTTGAAAGAATCTAAAGACAAAATGAAATTAGCCACTTTGCTCCTGGGTTAAATGAATTGTGGGGGTGCGTACATTAACAAGATATCACACTGAGGCACTCCTTTGAAATCTACTGTACTCTTCAGGGATGACGTTAGTCCTGCCATGGCAGATTTATAATAGAAAAACTTTGCAATGGATGTTTTTATTGCGACCGAAGGCGCAGTTTACCATGAGAAATGTCACAGCTTGTCTGTGACGTCTTACAAGGCTCCAGTGCCTTCCTTCCACAGATAGATATTCAGTATCAGCAGACACGCCCCCTGGGGTCATAGCAGAGTGAGTAGATGGAATACAGCTTGTTTCTTTTATTTACACAACATTTATCTGTGGAACCGAGTCAAACTAAATGCAATGCCTCGACTCCTACGATTCCAAGTGCTTATGAGGGTGCCCCTGCCCCCCACCCCCAGTTCAAATATGATTAATTCGGGGGTCACGGCCTGAAAACTTTGAGAACCAATGATCTTGAGCAGTGGTTCCAACACGTTTTAGCTCAAGACCCAAGAGAAAAATCTGACGTTTGCCTGAGACCCAAACTAGTGAAAACGGCTATATCAATTTTGGGGGTCCTTGGCGCGCAAACTACTGATTTAGAAGGCATTTAGTAGAATCTGCCCCAGGTCTTAAAGGGGTTAACTGAGCATAGAGCAGCTTGTCAATAATGGATCTTGTAGGACTGGGGGAAAGACAGGGATAAACGGGATAAACGCTTTGAATGATTCATCCACATACTGTAAGCTTAATGTATGAATTAGGTATTAGACTAGAGAGCATGCATCCAGTCTCTTGGTCTCTGAGTGATTGGCATGTATTATTTATCTACAGTGTGTTCTATACATATATGAATAAACTGGGAGACATAAACAATAACCTTTCTAACACCTGGCCGATAACACAAAGCTCACGGGTACAGCGCTGTTGCCCTCTCTGGGTCTTTTGTGCACGCAAGCACTTATAGTGGCAGAGGGGTTGAATCACCTTTATTATCAGCAGACAGCATGCAGAACACCCAGGGGTGTCGCACCAAATTATGGGCCCTGGGTACAATTAAGGATTCACTGCGGGCCCCGCATGAATGCTTTAACTATTGAAAAATAGCAGATCTACAAGCTTCCACATCGGTGCTTCTATTTAAATGAATGATGATGACCTCGGCCCGAGCCAATCTTCTGCGGCGGCCGGATACACATCTACGCAGGCTTTCATAGATAACTCATTCATTATTCTACAGCAAATCCATCTTGTCCACTGTCAAACTCACACAGCAGCAGAGCGAGATGAACTCCAAACTATTAGCGCTAAATGGGCCTTTCCTTGTTTACAAAAGAACAACGTTTTGGGGAATTCCCTTATCAACAGGATAAATATGCCTTGGACGGAGGACATTGTCTGAATTACTTTTACCGGTACATCACTGTCTCCCCAGTTACAAAAAATATCTAGAATATATTAAAAAAAAAAGACAAAAGCACTTTAACCCAGTGCTTGTCGTTTTAGATTTCACTATAGGCTATTCAAAAATAGCAGATATAACACCTCACGATGCGTCACTTAGCTTGTAGATCTAATGTTTTTGAAAAATAACATTTGTGCAAATCTTTGGATACAGTGTTTTTAAGTAAACGTTTTAACCCAAATCTTTGCTTTTGGAGGTTCCTGGACATACGTTTTTGGCGTACTTGACATCGAACCGGTTTTGCGCACCACTGACATAGCAACATTACGTTCTTCAGAAAACTGTTAGGATTTAGAAGACAGACATTTAGAATCGCCCCCTCAGGTCTTGCCAGCGGCATTTTATGTTCCATTTGTCTGAAAGCAAAGCTCAGGATGTACTGTATGATGTCAATACTGAGTGTTTAAACATTTTTGTACGTGTGGTTGTGAACACACCAACCTTGCGGGTCAATGTCAGACACGTGAAGTCCCATGTCATTCAGGAGGGCCAAGGCCAGGGTGACGTTTTGAAGCTATACGCCAGAAGAGGATAAATATTAAAAATCAACATTTAATCATTAAATCTGTTGCAGACACGTAATTATTAAGTGATTCATCACCTATACAATAAGGTAAAGTCGTCAAAATTTCTATCAACTATGGTGTACTGTCTATAGAATGTGCAGTTATACAATTTACAATTCAGGCATTTAGCTCTTAATTCAGAGCGATTTACAATAAGCAAGGACAGCACAAGGCAATACATCAAATGCATAGAAATAGTAATCTAAGATCATAGGCAAACCAAGAACCTATCGTCAGACTAATAACCAAAAAAAAACTATAATCTGTACATTGAAATTTTACACACTAGGGGTGTAACAATACATTTTAAAAGCGATATGATACACATCACGATACATGGTTAACGATATGATACATGGACGATATTGGTTCATTCATGGCGATACGATTCAATAATTTAAAATCGATATGGAATGGAAAGGTAATTAGCCCGCTCTTTTTCAGCCTAATACAAATACTTAGTTTCCATACAATCAATTATTTGCATTGCAAAACGATTCGATACCAAATTACCGATTACCGCATTTTAAAACGATACAAAGTCAAAATGGTATGATATTGTGCTTTTGCAAACGATATAGTTGATCATTGCAAATTAAAAACGATTTTTCGATTCAGTTACTATATAGTTACACCCCTAATACACACACCATGGGGCTGTTAAGTCTGACATCATTTTGTAGGCAGAGGAGAACTTTTGGGGCTAAAAGGCCCCAGCGCCCGTGAATCTTTTTACTATTTTTACTATTTACTAATTTTTCTTCTCTTTGTTGTTGAAAGGAAAGTGGTAGAATTATACTTTAGTCGTTATTTTTGTCTCGGATCTGTTGAAATAGCGAGGGACAGATATTGACAATAAATCTGCTAGGAGGTCTGACTACAAAATGATGTCACGGCTTAAAAGCCCCATAGCAGTGGTTCTTTAAGTGGACACCAGGGACTCTGTGGGTTCCTTTAGGGGGGTCTAAATTTGGTTCCATTTGTACACTCACACTGTCAGAGTTAAAGGGAGACCTTGAAATTTGAAAATGTGAGGAACACAGCAATATGGGATGCCAGGTCAACAATGACCTGGTAAACAGTCTACAACATAACATCTAAATGACATTTTAGCCTTTGCATAAGCCTGCAAGGTAGTCGAGGCAAGGACAAGTGCCATAGCAGTCTTAGAAAAATTACACGCAGACACAGACTTGTTTATCTTGCTTATCAGCCTGTGCAATTCCACTGTTGTGTGAAAGGTTGAATAGTGAGATGGAACACTGACTGAGTCCATTTGTTGCGACACAGCATGACAGCGTGACTCACTGTGCTCTTATCCATCACTCCCTGTGATGCCATAGTGGTAGCGTGGTCAGACTACAGTGGTATTCGACTAGATTATTATAGGCATGGGGCCACAAATGTAAAACGACTTGAATGTTTCACAATCAAAAGTACAGTGTTGTCGGGTGTTGATTTTGGGAGCCTGAGTGAGTCACAGCCATTTCCTACCATTCTAAATAGTAGCCTACATTTTATTCATATTGTAAATTAACCATTCGTTAGTTATGGTTAATGGTTATGATTTATTTAAGGGGAGGGGGGGATCTGTGAACAATAATGACAAGCCAAAGATTGGGATGCAAACAATATTTAATTTAAATCTCCTTCTCTCTCGCTCTCACACACGCACGCAAGCACGCACACACGCACACACACACACGCACACACACACATACTCATTCTTTGAAAACCACTTACACCCACTGACACCTTTTATAGGAACACACACAAGATACAGCATATACTGTAAGAACCAGTGTGAATCCGGACCGTACCATCTCAGAGGCCCGGTTGCAGTCACACAGTGGAACATACTATCTCAGATTTGTTAACAGGGGTCAGATTGAAGTCATACAGCGGAACATACCATCTCACAGTTGTTGACAGGGGTCAGGTTGAAGTCATACAGCGGAACATAGAAGCCTTCCAGCTGTCCGATCAGTAGCAGCAGAATCACACCGTCTGCAAACTAGATGGACATGTTTTGGCATCACCAGCAGCGTGGCGTCCAAGGACAGGTTGAGAGCAGTATTAATTTACTCCCATACACCAAGTCAATATTCATTTACTCCCATACACCGAGTCAGTATTCATTTACTCCCATACACCAAGTCAGTATTTATTTACTCCCATACACCAAGTCAGTATTTATTTACTCCCATACACCAAGTCAGTATTTATTTACTCCCATACACCAAGTCAGTATTTATTTACTCCCATACACCAAGTCAGTATTCATTTACTCCCATACACCAAGTCAGTATTCATTTACTCCCATACACCAAGTCAGTATTCATTTACTCCCATACACCAAGTCAGTATTCATTTACTCCCATACACCAAGTCAGTATTCATTTACTCCCATACACCAAGTCAGTATTCATTTACTCCCATATACCAAGTCAGTATTAATTTACTCCCATACACTAAAGGTCTTTGCAGACAGGCGCGATTTTTCGTACTGAAAAAAAAAAAAAAAAAGATTCTCCATGACCTCATGCACACCTGCTCCGAATTTGCCGTGCGGCAAGTGGCTGCGGCATTGCGTTTTTCCCCCCAATCTAACCCAGTTTGATTCGTGCGTCTTTTCGCATGTGCTCATTGACTCCTTCTATGATTCCTTTTCGGATGCGCAGTGCGGATTCTGCACAGCATTGCACACCAAATCCAATGCGTTTTAATCATGCTGCAAACGGAAAGAAAACGCAACGGGCCTGTGTGCAAAGCCCTTTAGTCAGTATTCATTTACTCACATACACTAAGCCAGTAGTTAATTTACTTGCATACACTAAGTCAGTACTCACATTCTCAAACTCTGTAATGTCAAGAACCCCCAAATTAATATTTATTTGGCCGGGGAGCCAGATCAGAAGATATTTTGTCTTGTCATAAGATGTCTAAATTATTCCATTATTTTAAGATTTTCAAATACTGTATTTGTTTGTTCAAATATAGCAGATCTACAAGCTTGTATAGATCTGCTATTTGTAAATAAAAAAGTATAACATAAATATAGCAGATAAGTTGTTAAACTGATTGTGATGCTATATTAACACATTTTGGAGTGTCCTTGGGCCCCCACTTTGACAACCACTGCTTATTTGTCATAATCGTCATAATCGTTTCCATGTTGAAACATGTTCATATATTATCAAAAAATAGTGGAAATATTAGATCTACAAGCTTGTAGATCGGCTATTAACACTATCAAGTTATTTTTAAAGTATAAAGTTGTCAAATATGTCAGTAATTTCTTTGTATATTTAGGTTATGTGTCATATCTGCCATGTGCAACTTCAAAACCTAGAAGCCAAACAGAAATGTAATTGTCAACGACAAAAACACAATTAAATCGTTAATCGCAAATATTTGAGTGACAATTAATCGTCATGTAAATGACAGCCCTAAATAGGAGATACAATTTCCATGATCTAAAATAGTGTTGCCGTTGGACTGCTGCTTTACCTGTTTGTCCATGTCAGCCACCTGTAGACCCATGGTGAACACACTCTGATTGACAAAATGTAATATGGCCTGAAAATTTGAATATACAATATTATGGACAAAATGTGATTGTATATAACACACACCTATTTATGCAATATTCTGGACTTTTGTGGTTTGTTAGTGTGGTTTCAAGTAAAACCACTTGAATTCGGAATTTTGGAATTTGTATTAGGCTAAACCAGTAAGACTCCCTAATCGGGAGATAAGCAACAGTCAGGTCGCATACATAAACTTTAGAAGGCAATCGTAGCCAATCAGGAGGGAATATGGGAAATGGGACAGATCCATGTTGATGACATGACTTTAGAGATACTGTGTACCGCTTTGCGTGATTTTAGGCCAAAATCTGTAGGAGCCGTGTCCAAAAATGTGTTTTGCAAAAATCGGCCTGATGGTGGCGCTAGAAGAGGGCCATGTAAGAAATGAGTGGGTGGAGGTTGTGAGTTGCCATCCAAGGAGTGTGTGTGCAAAGTTTGGCATGGATAGGGGCAACGGTGCCGGAGATAAGAGTACGGCAAAAGTGTGACGTGACGGACGGACGGACGGACGGACGGACGGACGGACGGACGGACGGTGGAGCTTTTCATAGTAACTTGCGACCTGATTGCCTTCTAAAGTTTGTGTATGCGAGTCGCGACCTAACGGTCGCTTATCTCCCGATTAGGAAGTCTTACTGGTAGTAAATTAATGTCTTAACAACTGTGCACATCAGCAGTGCTGTCATTACCTTTTTCACAGTGTTGACCTTGTGAGTGTCCAGCTTCAGCAGCTGCTCAATGGGATCTTCCCCTGTGCAGACCAACAGTAAAGGGCTTGATATAGTACGTCTCTGCGTGCAGTATCGCGCACCTTAAAATAGCCGATCTACAAGCCCACAATGCGTTGGAGCGGTACACAATGATGAGCTTAATTGTAGATCGTCTCTTTTCCGTGCGACGACACCGGCATGTATACTGAAAGAAAATGCTACTCTGCTCAATACTCTTACTTACTGTCTGAACTGTTACAGGAATCTGTGCTTGTAAAGCTGTTGGAAAGAATACATTATGTATACTGTGAATTTTGATTTCTCTTAAAAGAAAAATATGCAAGCTTGTGTGTACCCAAAAACATTCCCCCCTCCCCCTCCCCTCTATTACAGGCATCAAACAGGTAGTTGTCTTTGATGCTTTCATTGATTAAAGAGATCACTAACGAGGACATGACACTTTTATGGCCCAATCAATTACCTTAGGGCAACCCCTTTGAAGTTCAAAGGGAGCAATTAAGAGCTCTGGCTGAGCTCCCCCTGACAAAACGTCCCTCCACTGTTTCTGTTGACATTTAATGTCAATATAAAGAGTGGAACAGAACAGAAATACAGCCAGGGGATGTGTCTTTCTGCAAGGAAACACCCCAACACAATAATATAGTTACTGATGAAGGGAATGACTTAAAGTTACATATAATTCCTTTAATAAACAGATCTGCTAAAGCATAGAATGGGATGGGATGTCACTGACCATTCATCTGTAAGGACCTCAATCTGTTTGTCTGATTTGATGCCAGTCTTGTTGACCTGATGCAAAACACCACAAAACAAAAGAATATATATAAAATTGTTTCCATGAGGCAGGGGTCTGACATTTCTACAAAATATCAAAAATAGTCGACTATTTTCATGGTCTGGAGAGGGCACTTTTTACAGACAGGTAATAGGGCAGGAGCTCGATGTTTGAGAATGAAGAAAACACATTGAAACTAATTAAGGCTTCAACAGTTCATTGAAATTAATCGTTATGTGTCATAATTGCCATGTGCAACTTCAAAGCCTACAAGCCAAACAGAAATGTAATTGTCAACGACAAAAGCACAATTAAATTGTTAATCGCAGTTATTTGAGTGACAATTACCCATTTAGAACGGGTACACATTATATTGTATCATTATTTTATGCTTTAACTATTGAAAAATAGCAGATATACAAGCTCACAGCACGGCACCGAGTGCCGCGCTGCGAGCTTGTAGATCTGCTATGTTTCTATGTCAGCAATTTGGCCAGCCATCGTCAAAGAAATGGTCCTTTTCACATAACTGGAGCTCAGTTAGTCTGTTCTTGAGAGACTACTATGTCAGTGGTTCTCAAACTTTTTCATGTGAAGGACCCCCAAAATGATATTTATTTGGCCACAGACCCGCATCTCAAAATATTTAGTTCCAGGGACCACCCAGAAGCAAAATTTGAGTTACAAACGTTCGCTTTGAAAATACATGTATTCAAAGATTTGCACACATTTTCACGACTTTTTCAAAAATAGCAGATCTACAAGCTCGCTGCGCGGCACTCGGTGCCGCGCTGTGAGCTTGTATATCTGCTATTTTTCCACTGGTTAAAGCATTAAATAATTCTAGGCCTAAATGGGTTAAAATGTCATAATCGTGACGGCCCTCGGTTGAAAGTCAGACTCACCTCCACGAGCAGCACCTCGACCTTCACGTTCGACGGCAACTCCAGATCCGGCTGGAAACGCCTCACCATGGCAACCAGCAGATGAATGGTGGCCAGAAGGTCTTTGTCGTGGAGGACTGTGGCGGAACACAGACAGACAGGGGCGTCACAAGTGGGGGGGAAGTGGGACTGAGTTACTAGGGCCCAAGGTGGAGGGGCCTTAATTATTTTATTCTTTAGCTATTG
Organism: Nannobrachium achirus; assembly: GCF_963921795.1. Lineage (NCBI taxonomy): Eukaryota > Metazoa > Chordata > Actinopteri > Myctophiformes > Myctophidae > Nannobrachium > Nannobrachium achirus. Next base: position 36,743,127 of record NC_137820.1, on the reverse strand, counting down.
AAAAATAGCAGATCTACAAGCTCACAACGCAGCACCGAGTGCCACGCTGCAAGCTCGTAGATCTGCTATTTTTGAAAAGTCGTGAAAATGTGTGCAAATCTTTTAATATATATATATATATATATATATATATATATATATTGCTTCTGGGGTCCCTGGAATTAAATATTTTTAGATGGGGGTCCGTAGCCAAATACATATAATTTTTTGGGTCCTTCACATGAAAAGGTTTGAGCACCACTGACAGAGAAACATAGGTTTTTCAAAAAAACATAGAAGCGATTTGAAATATTCAAAGACTTTTTTCAAAGACTTTTCAAGATTTTTCAAAAATAGCAGATCTACAAGATTGCAGCGTGGCACTCGGTGCCGCGCTGTGAGCTTGTATATAATGCGTAATAATAATGCGTTCCCAGTCTAAATGGGTTAAACCCCCTCCCCTGTGAAGAACATTCATGGGGGCCCACAGCGAATCCTTGTACCCAGGGCCCAGAATTTGGTGCGACACCCCTGTCAACATGCAGCGAACATGAAAGACCTCCTGTCAGTGCTTCTGGGCACCGGAACAAAACAATATATAATCTTCCCCACCGACGAGAGACATATGATTAACAGAGTTCCCCACGGTGTGATGAGCTATTTTATCTCCACCCCTAATCCTTCACAGACCATTCCGTCTTGTGAAGGGTTTCTTTGCATGGGTGGAATATGGTCTCAGAAACAGATGCAAAATGCTAAGGGTCCTTTTAAACGATCTAAGGGACACTGTAGTGTTTGAGACAATTTGTTTTTTAAATTGAAATGATGATGTATTTTAAAATGGCCAACACGTTGCGACCCACGTGGCTCTTTTATCAGGGTTGCCAGGTAGCATGCACACGTAGGCCTGTGTTACACATGGATTTTCAACAGAGATGGGAAGTAACGAAGTACAAATACTTCGTTACTGTAACGAAGTACATTTTTCAGTACTTTGTACTTTACTGAGTATTTATTTTTCTGGGTACTTTTTACTTTTATCCGTTACATTTTCACACAAGTATCTGTACTTTTACTCCGTTACATTTTCAAAACAGGCTCGCTACTTTGGTTTTAAATGAATGTTGTTCCGCTGCACGGCAGATGAAAAGAAACAATAAAATACTCAAGTAGAAATACCAGTAGCATTGTCGTAAGCGGATCCATGCTGGAGTTCAGGGAACTCCAGCATGTTATGCTATGTTCAGTCGTAAGACGGTGGTGCGCATCGAAAATAGCAGATCTATAAGCTCACAGCGCTGCTAACCGCGACGCATTGTGAATTTGTAAGTCTGCTGCAGGTCTGCTGACACCATTTCCGCATACAACGTCTCACAGCCAATCAATGACTCCTATTTCACGCATCCCTCTCTGTGATTGGATGGGATACTGTCCGGCTGTTGTTGTTATTCAACGTGAAGAAAGTTGGGTGAAAACAGTGGCTATTTATTACGTTTCTGTTGGGAAATAAAAGCCAATAATCTGATTTAGGAACGCTGTATCTGCCTTTGGTTACAATGGCAGCACTGATAAATTTAACACCAACAAATAGGTTCAGTGGCGATTATGGAATATTTACAACATCTGAAAGGAAAACTGCACACAACACAAGGCAGAAGGAGATATGCATGATGAAGGCTTACACACGCTATTTCTACAAAACGGTAAGCAAAAGGCAGTCCTTATAAAGTGGCTTGTTTAAGCCATTGGTTCTCAAAGTGGGGTCCGGGGACCTACAGGCGTCCTTGAGGGAGTTCCAACCCAGGGGGTCCCCAGCTAAATGATAGTTAAGAAACCAAATGGACCCTTATGGATCTGTAGAGTGAAATGCACCCCCTTGCAGCTAAATGCTAGTTTGGAAACAAATGTACAATGGGTCTGTAACTCTCACAGTGTACACTCCCAGAGTTAAATTAACATTGATTTTACCCAATAAATGGGGGTCCGTAGCCTAATGCATGTCAAACTGGGGGTCCTTGGAATTAAAATGGTTGAGCAGTGATGCTTGGTGGTCCATGGGCTAAGTAATAAGTGTCATTTTGGGTGTCCTTGACATGAAAAAGGGGTGTAACTTGGTGGGCGCTGCCGCTGGTGCTTCTCACTTGTTTAGCCTCGGATCAAGACAGTCTTGTATCGAGGCTGGTTATGGATTGTTATGAGTAAAACGTGATTTTATTTATTTTTTGATGGGAGAACGGAAGCTGGTCGTTCTCAGCAATACACCTATTTCTTATATATGCCTACAGTACAGTATATGTACATTATACATTTGGCCATTGCTTAAAAAGTACCAGTCATTTGGATATAAAGCTATTAGTTTTTCTTTATTTTGTTAGTAGGAATACTTTTGCCTTCTGTGTACTGTGCCTGTCTATGAATAGGATGGGGAAGGTGTACGCTATACTGTATTTTAACATGGTGGTACTTGGAGAGACAAATATTTTCTGAGTGGTACTGGTAAAAAAAATAAGGTTGAGAAACTGATCTAACCTATTATATTTTCTGAACATGCAGTAGTTTGTGTGAATTACAGTATACTATGTGTACAAGTGGACTATTGTGTTATACAGTATGTGATTCTTTAAAATTAGATATTTTATGATAAAACTGTTAACAGTCATCATAAATTGACTAACTGAAAGTAAATAGTAGTTACTTTTAAAATTGCAGTAATCGAATTGCGTTACTGACTACAATTTTTTGGGATCGTGGGATATGTATAGGCCTATATATTTTTTATATAAGTGGTACTCAGTCTAAAAAGGTAGAAAACCTTTGCTGTATTTAGATTTCACATCATAGTTAGGAAACCAATCCTGGGCCAGTTTTTGGTGGGGATCTTTTAAGTTTATTATCCTATAAATTCTATTGGCTTTGCACAGAAACATACGGTAAAAATACTTTTACTTTTACTTTAAAAGTACTTTTCAAAGCCTGTACTTTTTACTTTTTACTTGAGTAATTATCTGAATGGAGTACTTTTACTTTTACCAAAGTCGTTTTTTTCACAAGTACTTTTACTTCTACTTAAGTACGGAATGCGAGTACTTTTCCCATCTCTGATTTTCAACGTGGGTGCCGCGAGATAATTTGATAATATTTCAAATTTATTTGGAAAACCAAATTTGTATAATTTTAAACTTGAAATAAAAAGTTATTTATTTTCAGTCAGTTTAACCAAAATGTCTTGTTTTCCTTTCTTTCTTTTTCTTTTAGCGGTCTCACTGTTTGTTGTTTATTTGCCTGCCTGACGGTTTTGCTGGCACACAACAACATTTCAATTGTTTCCCCATTAGCCTAGCGAGACATTGATTTTTGTTGTTGGCCTACGATATCTTTCTGATCCCACCTGATGTCACGTGGAAGTCCTCTACTTTGTCTTTATAGAAAAAACCTTTTCACAAAGTGAGGAAAATAAACTGCTGTTATCAGTCATGACTGCCAGTTCCCACCTGATGTTGTGTGGGAGTTCTGACTGCTCCAGACCGTACTGAATAATTGCTAGCTTGCAGAATGTCTTCAGAGTAGGACTCAAGTCTAAGATCCACAGGTCTTTTTCAGTTGATGAGAATAGTCCTGTGCGTCCTCCATAGATGATGATACGATTTCCCACCACGCAACAGCACATATCAGACGCTGAACACAGTGTATTGCCCTTGGGTTCAATCTTCTTCCAGGAGAAGGTCTCTGGATTGAGTTTCCAGAGATCATTTAAGCAACTTATTACACTTCGGCCGCCAAATATATAGAGTTCTCCATTGTAGGTAAAAGCTGAATGACTATAGCGTCTTTCTGGAAAAGGCTGTGCAGAAGGTGTGGTCATCCAACAGTTGGTCTCTGTGTCAAACACTCTGACATCATGCACACTAAAGCCCCCCAATACAAACATCTTTGTCCCGATGATGGTGGCAGAGTGCAAATATGAAACACGTGGTGGAGTGCCTCTGGTGTTAATTAAAAGCCAGACCATTGTGGTGGTGTCTAACATGTAGATGTCATTTTGGAAAACAGGTCGAGACCATTTAAATGGGACTGTCTCTCCTCCGTGGATATACATGACCTTCCCCAAGACACAGGCTGAGTGGCCCCTCCTCCATTCTGGAACAGTCCCAGAAACCTTGTGCTTGAACCATCTGTGGGTGCCGACATTGAATGAATAAAGCTCGTTGCAGACAAGAAACGAGCCAGGATACCCTCCCCAGATGTAGACAGAATCCTCTATGAGCACAGCTGTGTGGTTCCTGCGTCTGCAGGGAACCTCAGGGGGGCGTTCTCTTCCAGTTGTCACTGGAGGCACCTTCACCCAGCGTAACGACACTGTGTTGAAGATGCTCACACAGATCTGATCACAGCACCAGGAATAGACTCCTCCAAAGGAGTACACTCTGTGTCCCACTGTCACTGCAGCATACGTTAGAAGGAAAGATCTCTCTGGTCCTTTCTTTGGAAACGCTGTGCAGCACAGCATTTCTCACACTAGCTGTCACAAGGGTTGGTGATGGACTCAAAAGCAGATGTTACTGACAGGTTGCACAGACCCCTTTACTGAAGAATTCCAAGATGGAGAAACCTGAACTTTGAAGTAACAGGGAATTAGGAAAGCAATAATTTGCTGTTCCTGATAGTTAGGAAAGTATAAAAGTAGAGGGAAATTCTCAAGTAGCGAGCAGAAGTACCCCAAAACAATCACACTGGTAACTTACCAAGAACAGATTAATCACTGAGAAGATTGGAACACAGCCGGTCATATAGACCATGATGATGTCATTGACGATGTCACACATTGATGTGACATCATTCATCAACATCACAAGCTCACAAGGGGACGGGATGTTGGCGATGACCGAGGCAGCGTCCACAATGTTGTGACTGGGAATCCACATGCTCAGAATGTGAACATGTGCGTTCCTGTGTACGTGCATGTGTGTGTGTGTGTGTGTGCGTGTATGTGTGAAGAGAGATATTAGCTAGGAACACACAGACACACACGTGTGAAAATGTAACCTCCGTTCCAGTAGCGGGAAGAACTCATTGTTCCACAGGTCTGTTGGTCCGAGTAGGATGACCGTTGGCAGGTTAGCTCAGTGTTTCGCAAAGTGGATTCCAGGGACTCTGTGGGTTCCTTTAGGGTGGTCTAAATGTACCCGTACAAGTCTGTAACTCTGACAGTGTACAAATGGAACCAAATGGACCCTGACGGTGACGGGTCCATTTGGTTCCATTTGTACACTGTTAGAGTTAAGGGGAGACCTTGAAATGTAAAAGTTTGAGAAGCACTGGGTTAGCTACTCACCAGCGTCGGCAGGTTAGCTACTCACCAGCGTCGGCAGGTTAGCTACTCACCAGCGCTAGTTTTACTGAGGTTAGCTAGGGTTAGGGTTAAGGTTTAGGTCGTCTGCATACCGGCCCGCCGGCATATTGACGCAGACCCTCCGGTAGCCTGGGTTTGAGTTTCTGTTCCTGGTCGGAGCGGAAATATAACATCATCAGGAGGCCGGAACCAACGACCGCGACCTCCGGCGCTGTGCATCTCCAAAATAATTCCTTTAGTTTAAAACGTGTTTGGTTTGGCACAATCGCTTTGTTCCTTTTGGTTTAATAATCGTTTGATCTTTTATTCTCACTCGTTACATGACTAGCAGGACTAAACGCATCAAAGAATAATAATATAATAGCGCAAACAAAAATTATGCGATGCCATGTGATGAACATAATATTATACTGGACATAAGGGGGGGGGGGGGGGGTTCTGCCTTTTTTGGATAGCACAGAGAGAGAGAGAGGGAGAGAGAGAGAGAGAGAGGGTAGATCCATCCTAATAGTTTAGGTTATCCTTAAACAAATAAACGTAATAAAAACTGTCAACATGTATGGACAGTGTGTATGAACACAGATCTCCATGACTGACAGAACGGCCCATACAAGGAGATATGCACATGATGTCGTCTTTGATACCATTCGCACAGGTGCAAATCTTTTTGGGTTCCTGTTCCTCCCACAGTTTAGGTGGCATGCACTTGGGCCATATGTCAAATCGACCTTTCTTCATCGGGACACGCATGCGTGCTGTTTTGCTGAGATACGTTATATATATATCCACGAGATTCCAACGCCCCATAGTGCATTGCGCAGACGCTGTACCGAGCTGTGATTGTGAGTGTGATTTACAAGCTCACAATGGGTTGCATCTGCAACACGACGTGAGCTTGTATGTCTGCTGTTAAACCGGAAGTGTGGTGCAAACAGGTCCAAATAATCTCCAGTAAACTCCCGCGGAAACAGGTGGATATAGTTTAATTTATAAAAAATGGAGGCTATTCGAGAATGAATTTTCTCCATTGACTTTAATTAAAAATAAACTTTTCCCAGATATGGATTTGATGTCTGACATCATCATGTCTGACATCATAGACCATACTGACGGAGAATGTCCATATATGGTCCACATGAGAATGACACAGTGTATGCCCATATATGGGCATTCCAAGATATGGGCTTAATATTATATATTATATATATGGGCATGAAAGGGACATGGACTGACAGATCTCCATATGGCCATTAAAATATTTGTGAATTAATTTTCCCCTTTGACCACGCATGAACCACACTTGCAATTTCCTATTCTTTCTAGTTGATAATGAAATTGTCCTCCATCAAACACTGACATAATTTATGGAAGCATTGACTCGTGTAACGGAGGTGATCCGAACCTCCCCACACGGTTTCAAACCCGGGTCTCCCGCATGAAAGTCCAATATCTTAACCATTACTCCAAGAGCAGATACTAGACTTTTGAGTCTTCAGGCTGGGGCTGCGACTCTCTCCGCCACACTCGCACATTATGAAATGGGACTTTGCCAATAGCAACAATGCATAGCATACACCAGAGGTCTTCAACAGGGGGTCCGCGACACCTAGGGGGTCCGCGGAGGTACTGCAGGGGGTCTGCGAAATTGTTGCTTGATTAAACTTTTTTTTAAATGGCCATTTTTCTTAAACTATTTTTAAAACATTTTTCACATTTATGTTAAAAATAAATCATGATTCTGTCCATTTTGAATAGCTTATATACATGATTAGAGTGCAATTGACAGATTGTTGATAGTATTGACATTTGGTTCTCAGTTAATAAGTAGTATGTTTAGAAAAGGTAGTGGTATGGCCACCCTGCTCGCTGTACCTTGTACAGTACATGTACTGTATACATGTTTGTGTACTCACCCAACACACCCACCCTACGAGGTGGTAGGGGGTCCCTGCTCAATCTCCCCATCAGTTTGGGGGTCCCTGGCCTGAAAACGTTGAAGACCCCTGGCCTACACTACACTACAGTGCAGAAGCCAATGGACATCAAAGGGGGCTTGAGTCCATGCCCTTTTGATCCGCCTGTAAGAAGTGCCCTCTCCAGATCATGAATGGAGTTTTTACTATGGTGAAAGAAATGCAAATGCCCTCTTTCCATGGGGACTGCCCAGTATTCTTAACAAATTCGGACTAATGAACCTTCGGACTAACGAACCTTCGGACCAATGCCATGGCACCCTTTCCATGTGCCATATCTGGAGGCAGCATTCAAGAGTATGCCACATCTCCAATATTGCCTTTTTTGTGCTTAGTTTACTGTGGTATCAAGTAGCCTACTGAAAATAGCCGACCTCCAAGCTCTGTGAGCTTGGAGGTCTGCTATTTTCAATATTTTCACCAAAAGGCCCTTTTAAAAATGTCAGCCCCTGCCTCTCTAACATTCTCTGCACGTCCCTGGTTTTGTGTTACTGATTATGGTGCCTTGTTCCAGTGAATTGAACTCCGAATGCTACAGATACAATGACCTTCTAGGAGACAATTGTCTGCTTCCAATTTAGTTTTGTTTGCTGCAAGCCGTTTCAGAATGCCATCTAGCTGGAACACTTGCGGCTGCAATTTGCTTCCATTCAGCCACAAAAAGCATTAGTGAGGTTGGACGCTTCATGTTGCGAGGTGAAGAAGTGAACTCACGCTTGACGTTCCACTTGGTGAGGGAGCTGTCCTTCAGGTCCAGCTGCTTGTCCACCTCCTGCAGAATCACCTCCAGCTTGTGGAGCTGAGCAGCGGCGGTCACCGCTATCTCCTCCACAGGGAGCTGCACTCCAGCTAACCTGGCTGCACCACAAAGCAACACAGGGTTATTGGCCTAACAGCAGAGTTTTTTTTTTTTTTATGTCGAGGACCCCCAAATTGATATTTATATTTGGTCGCGGACCCCCATCTCAAAAGGTTTTGTGCCCGGGGACACCCCAGAAGAGAAGATTTATGCTAAAGATTTTTTGGAGCTGTGTGAAGCACAGGCTCCCTATACGTGGCCGTGTGGGTCTGTCTGTGTGTCTGTCTGTGTGTCTGTCTGTCTGTGTGTCTGTATGTAGCCTGAACTTCCTAAACTTCGGCACGCTACTAGTCCCACAGTTTTGCCACCACACACTCGCGCCATATGTCAAATCGACCGGCTTACTCGGGAATAGTCGGCTAGTAACTTGCTAAGAGAAAGGTTCAATAGTTTAATTGATATTAATTTATTAGTGAATTAATTTTCCCCATTGACTTATAATGGGAATCGCAAAAACTCACATTCAATTATTTGTCTCTCGCAAACCATAGGGGCTAGAGTTTCAAGACTTGGAGAGGAGGTTCATAATGATTTCAAGGATTAAATAAAAAATAATTGTGTCATTTGGCCGCATGGTGGCGCCATAACACCCCACTTTACGTTTTGGCCTGTAACTCTTGAACCGTAGGTCGGAAAATTAAAAATATTTTTTCCCTGGATTCCTTGGGTCATGACGCATCTCCCCATATAGGCCACGCCCATTTGCGCCATGATAGATTTTCCGCCATCTTGAATTTTCTCCAAAACACACTTTTTGCTCCTTTTCCTACATATTTTCTTCAAATGTCACAAAAATCGGTACACATGATCCACACACACACACACACACACACACACACACACACACACACACACACACACACACACACACACACACACACAGCTCCACTTCACACGGGTGTGATTTTTTTTAAATGTTCAATGGGATCAGAATCTGAATAATTCGTATTAGGGTGTGTGTTGATTGTAGGCCTACAACTATTTACTCAAAATAGATCTAGTCAATCATATTTCCCATTACGGCTCCGTAGGTAGATGAATAAATACATGGATTTTTGCACATGGACATTGGAAGTGATTTTTCAAGGAAAAAACACATTGTATCGTAGCAGCATGGGGTGTGCACTGAATATGGCACTTCCCAGCATGCCGTTTTGGGCGCTAGTCACGTTTATATTGTTTTCAACCTCGCGTAGCAGGCTTACTCATCTGTGAAGAGATATTGTTTTATTATTGTTGTGTTATTGTGTTGTGTCGTGATTTATGTGTGATTATCGTCCCTGGTTTGTGTCGTGTAATCATGTTACACTTGCCATTATGTGTTTTATTTGGGGAGTAAAAGCAAGTGTGTGTGTGTGCGTGCGTGCGTGCGTGCTTGCGTGCGTGCGTGCGCGCATGGGTGCGTGCGTGCGTGTGTGTGTAAACATAAATATGGTCACCCAGCAGGTGATGGAGCACCAGTCCATCGTACAGGTCCTCTTCCACACTTTGAACCACGATGTGCTCTGGTTTCAGAACTCTGTTGAGCCACACAAGCAATGCCTGTGAAGACAAATTAAGCCCAGTTCACTGTATATACGTGGTCATATACTTGTAAATGTGGAAAATAGCTGATCTACAAGTTCACAACACTTTGCATTGCAACACGTTGTGAGCTTCTAGATCGGCTGTTTTTAGCACCGTTCACTTTCATCTATTCCATACTGCACTTGTCTCTTAAGTCTACAATAGAGGGAGACATGTGTTTTTATGTTTTTTTGTCGGTCTAAAAGATTATACTTACTTAAGTTGCGCGCAAGTACCGGTACTACTTTTGGTGCTGTCTGTATCCGGTCGACAGTACAAAAGCAGGGCCTTTAGCCAGTGAGGGAGCACCGTTCTTGGTGACCTCACCACCAACAAGCACGACCTGATATAAATAACAAGGCGCAAGTTGGCACCTCGACAGAGTGCCAACTTGCCCACCCATATATATAGACAGCACCGAACAGCTCCGAAAATAGTACTTGCATGCTCTGCTGGCGCATAAGTAGGCCATATATGGCCACAAGTGGCAAAGCATAAGTTCACACCTCGACAGTGTGAAATCTAGTTTTATTCATGTCTTTTCCTAAGATAGAACCAAATCGTAATTATGTTCCAAAAACTAAAAAGATGACCTGTAATGCATGCTCTATTAAAAAAACTAGCCCTTACGCGTTCAAAGATATGAGCTCCAAAATGATGTGCAGTGTGTGGGTTGTGGGATGTGCACTGTGCATACAGTATATGAGGGATGGAAAGTAACTTTAACTGGTGCTTGCATGATAATATGTAGGAGCATCAATGTAAGAAATACCCGTGTCGTTTAATGGCTCCCCCCCCCCCCCCCCCTGCACACACACCCGCCTGCCTGCACACACACACACACACACACACACACACACACACACACACACACACACACACACACACACACACACACAGAGCTGGTTAAACATTTTGCCTCATGCTAGATGCAGAATAGATGCGCCTCATGCTAGATGCAGAATAGATAGTAGATACACCATAAAAATGCTAATATACAGCATACGATTTGTGAAAGTGACAAACGGGCTTCACAGTTATGTCAGGTGTGTTCATATGCTTATGGTGATGCGATTTCAGATCAATTGCTCCAGCCACCGAGGAGAAACGCTGTTTCAGACAGACAGACACTCACTCACTCAGACAGACATTCGCAAAAAGGCGGCAGTGGCTCAGGGGTAGAGTTGCCGTCTTAGAACACGGAGGGTTCCTAGTTCGATCCCGGGCTAACCCAGAGTTAGCGTCGAAGACTCCTTGAGCAATTGATCCCGGTGAGCAGGTTGGTGCCTTGCATGGTTTCCTCTGCCATCGGTGTATGAATGTGTGTGTGAATGGGTGAAGGTAATGCCTAATCTCTGTAAAATGCCTTGGAAAAAGGCACTATATAAATGCACCATTTACCATTCAGTAAAAGATGGACTATTTCTAAAATAACTAAAGATTTTAAGGTGTTTTTAATTAAAGCAAACAAAAAAAAAGTTATAGAGTGCAATTATAATCTATTAAGGCGTATTTGGGATCGTTAGAAGCAAACTTGAGCTAGGATAATCTGTGGCTATTTACTTGTTCATTCAAATCATTTGCACACCTGTCAAATTGCCTTAATGCTCCTGTATGAGCCTTCCACTCCTAACCACTGTACTTGGGAAATTATTCATTTTCTCAGCAAAAACACAATGGGTAGGCTTTGTAATGTGCTTTCCGTGTAGCTATTACCTCACTGAGCAACTATTACTTAAGGCACAGAGAGATCTTTATGGTAATCTATGGTAGCATATTATCCTAATGGACTTTTATGTGACAATGAAAGATTAATGAAACGCAGTGGAAAGACAAAATGGATATTGTTGCTGTCGTGTGTGTGGAAACCTCATATGTCCAAAACAGTTACTTTTCAGCATTCAAATTCAAAAATACAATCAGAATTCAAACAAAGATAATGTGCAGTGGTTTTCCCTTACGGCGCCACGTTTTCACCAGCATTCCGATGTGGCAGATTTATTAATTTTGGAGAGTACATTTGGTGTAATAAGAAATCTAACGTATACTGTAGTGTCCATGCAAATTCTCTCCAGCATTTGGAGTTTGTTGTTTTATGAATTTCTCTGCATATTTGCTTCCATTCTTCTTCATTCATTTGGTCTCCTAGCCTAGTTCCAGACCCTGAATCGCTAGCCACACCCCTTTAATTTTTTTTGTTTAAGTGAAACGAAATGTTAATTCAGGCTGAGTGTCAGGCTATTGGTCTCCTATTTCAGCTTTCAATTTTAATTGTGCTGTTGGACATGGCCCTAGGCCAGGGGTCTTCAACAGGGTTTCCGCGACCCCTAGGGGGTCCGCGGAGGTACTGCAGGGGGTCCGCAAAATTATTGCATAAAAAAAATATATATATATATATATATTTCATGATTCTATCCATTTTCAATAGCTTGAATACATGATTACTATGCAATTGACAGATTGTTGATATTATTGACATTGGTTCTCAGTTAATAAGTAGTATGTTTAGAAATGGTAGTGGTACGGCCCACCCTGCTCGCTGTAACTTGTACATGTTTAAAATAAAAAATATGTCGTGGCCCCGACCCCCCCACCCTACGAGGTGGTAGGGGGTCCCTGCTCCATCTCCCCATCAGTTTGGGGGTCCCCGGCCTGAAAACGTTGAAGACCCCTGCCCTAGGCTAAGGGTAGATTCATACTTTAATAAGGAGCCGAGTTTATTTCTGGTGCTCACTGGACCTCCAGTCAGCGTGCAGCAACGAGGGCCAGTCAGATATGTATCTGCAAAGCTCATTTATTGGCCACAAATGGTTTCATGCCAAGGACCTCCAATAGGCCTATTTACAAGCAAGAAGCAACTTCGGCGCTAGCCGTTAAGAGAGTAAGAATTGACTCCCCCCGAACCTAAATAATTTCGGATTGGGGAGCCCTCCCGAACCGAAATAAACTTGGCTCCTTATTAAAGCCGACAGCGACGATATATTAAAAAGAAAATAATTCATGACTCTGCGACAACGTGTCAATGACATCATGCCTCGTTGATGCATTTATCAGTTGACTTGACACTTTTATTTGTGACAAGCATTACATGACGCAACGCTTTGTCACCAAAGCAGATAAAACAGGCTATAAATGGATAGCTCATACTTCCTTCAGGCTGTGAAGCTTCGGGTCCTGCAAGGATGTTGGCTGGATGATTTTCCTCTTCTCTCCTGTGTACAACACACAATGCTAGTTGGTTTTTGTTTGGTTTTGAGCAGTCGTCCTTTGTTCATCACACATTGTTAAATGCTGTGTTCATTTTGTCGACTGAAACTGTGTAGAAAAATGTTCGTCGACTACCTTTTTTCACTGATGAAAAGAAAACAAAAACAAAGCTATGATGTCCAAAACTATATGACTAAATAAGGGCATATTAACAATTTTGTCACCAAATAAAACCTACGGTAGACTCAAATGTTGTGTGTGTGTGTGGGGGGGGGGGGGGGGGGTTCTAGTGGAGAATAGAACTAAACGTTATTTTATGTTTGGTTGCACTTGTGTTGCGCTCTGAAAATAGCACAAGGTGTTGCGCTGTTATGCATTGTGAGCTTGTATATTTTCAGCATGCAACCAAATGTACAAATCTGCGGTCAAAAATACGTAACCTATACCTAAACTAAAAAATGCATTCAAAGATTGTGAATGATAGACATTAACATTTAAGTGGGTGGTTGAATGGTGGTGGGTGAACTGGTGACATAGCTTCATGTAGCCTGTGTTTGTGTGTGTGTGTGTGTGTGCGAGCGTGCGTGCGTGTGATCTTTTATAAATATACCTTGGAAAGCCTCATAATCCTCAGTGTCATCCTTCTGCCAGGTAAAGACGTCCCCTTCCATAACTCCTTCAGACTTTGTTCTGGCTTTTCAGCAAACCCTGTTGAGCACAAATGTTAAACAACATTAGAGGTGCTGTTGCAGCAAATATAAATATGTATGTAGTAAAACTTGCAACACGTTGTCAACAGTATCCATCGGCCATCGGTATGGCTAGAGGTCCACGTTCAAAATAAAATAAAAAACAATCTTATGATGGTAAAGGAACTGCTGAGCTGGGAATGCTTGTGGGCAGTGCTGTAAAGTAAGCGATTGTACTAAAGTGCTGTACTTAAATACAATTTTAGGCTCCTGGGGGACATAAAAAGAACAGGAGGTCGCACAACTCGCAGCTAACAATCTTTTTTGTATTTATTAATGACCAACGTTTCGAGATTAAGTCTTCTTCAGGGACCCCATGTCAATGAAGTCAATAGTGCTTGGATTATTAGTTGTGCTGAGCAGATTCTATACAGCATTAGTTCTCAAAGTGGCGTCTGGGGACCCCCAGGGGTCTTTGAAGGAGTTCGAGGGGGTCCCCCAGCTAAATGATAGTTCGGAACCAAATAGGCCCTTATTTAACTCAGAGAGTGTACAAATGGAACCAAATTGACCCAGTCCATTTCGTTCCATTCGTACACTCTCATGGGTCCATTTCGTTCCATTTGTACTCTCTCAGAGTTAAATTAACATCGATTTTACAATATAAATTGGGGTCTCAGAGATAGAAATGTCATTAAATGGGGATCCGAAGCCTAATGCATGTCCAACCGGTCCCTGAAATTAAAATGGTTGAGAATCACTGCTAGAGCCCCAAAATAAAAATCTCTAATTGAGGGTCCCTGGTAGCCTGATTTCAGACTCAGCTCACTCTGAGAGTGGGCGGGGTCTATGGTCTGGAACCAGGCTAGGTCCCTGGCATATCATTTCAAATGGGGGTCCGTGAGCTAATAAGTGTCAATGTGGGGGTCCTCGAAACAAGTTTGAGAAGCACTGCTATACAGCATTATTGTAACTTGATAGTTTCATAAAAGGATGCCGCAAAAACAGTATGTGTTGTGATTAAACCTTCCCAGGATAAACAAAGGTTGAATAATAGAGTACACATACTGTAGAATAGATTGATTTCCCAACTGTCAAGCTTTTAACAAATCCAGTCAGTGAGGATAATGACAATTAATTTGTCCGCGGACAGAAGAACCTGCTTTACTGTATGTCTTGCTGCCTTCCAGACTTACTGCAGTGAATCTATTGTGGTCGATGATGACCCCCCCAAAAACATTCATGAGGCCACCGCTGTCACGTTGAATTATGCACCCCCAAACAGAGAGCAGCAAACAAGGAGAAAATTCATGTATTCTGAAAGAACAGCCGCGTACCCGGAATGCAGCCAGACCTAGAATGTCACACTGTTGCCCCGAAGAACTGCACTGTTTTCTCTCTCTCTCTGTGTGTGTGTGCGTGCGTGCGTGCATGCGTGCGTGCGTGCGTGCGCGCGCGTGCGTGCCCTGAAGACAGCAGAGTCTGAGACAAAGTCAAATATGAAACAAAGTAATTTTGCATAAGCTTACCTTCAGACTTCCCAGATAGCCAGATAGGTCAACCTTTGCCTGATCCGTTTCTGTTGTTAATGCCCTGATGTCAAAGTAGAGGAATACCACAGGCAATAGAGAGTTGCAATAATGGTGAATACTTCAGGAAATCCCCCCAAAATATTTTGAAGGGTCTAATTGTACTCAGTTCACAAGCATTGGTTTGAGAGAAAAATAACTGTCATGTAAGACAGCAGAGTCTGAGACAAAGTCAAACATGAAACAAAGTAATTTTGCATAAGCTTACCTTCAGACTTCCGAGACAACAAGGTCAACCTTTGCCAGGACCGTTCTGTCGTTAATGCCCTGCAGTCAAAGCAGAGGTATACTCCGGCAATAGAGTGTTGCAATAATGATGAACACTTCTGAAATCCCCCCAAAATATTTTGAAGGGTCTGACTCTGATTGTACTCAGTTCACAAGCAGAGAAAAAAATAACTGTCATGTCCGGGGGAGGAGATATGAGGAAGTTGAGAGGACAAATAGGATGTCGCTGTGAAGAAGTGACAACTTCCTCATGTCGACATAATCGCTTTCGACTCGTACAGGCAGCGTTGCTCAAAGTGGGGTCCGGGGACCCTCAGGGGTCCTTGGGAGGGGTTCCAGGGGGGGGGGGGGTCCCCCAGTAGCATCACAATCATTTTATCCACTTCATAATTTTTTCGACGTCGGCTATTCGCTATTGAATAATATAGCAGATCTACAAGGAAGGAACAGTTTCATTTCAATATTATATCACCGACTAAGTTATAGCCCAATGATGTATATACAGTATGTATAAGAATTACTATATGGATTATAGTATTCACTCCCTTTCACTGTTTCACATGTTTTCTCCCCGCCCTACAGTGTACAGTTCTAATGTAAAGGTATTAGGATACTAGCTCCTTTCGGAACCTCTCCCTCCGCTATGAGGTTCCTCACTGTCGTCAACCAGAATCTTCCAACTGGGTGTAAGTTTTGCTGTTCACGAACGCTTCTTACCTTTTGTGAACATTCTATCCAAAAAGTGAAGGTCATATGACGGTCTCTCATCGTTTTACTTCGCGGAACGGCAAAGCTTCCACCCAGTCGGACGATTCTGGTTGACGACAGTGAGGAACCTCATCTCGGAGCTGCATAGTGGAAGGAGAGGTTCCGAAAAGCGCTATTAGGATACCTCGCATATGAAAAGATGTTGTTCCATTGTGTTGTTAGATTCCATTATAAATGTAGGTTTGGAGAAAACAGCGGAATGAGAAAACTATAACGTAACACTAATCGACCATTTGTCAAACCGTCGGCGTAATGGGCCTATATAGAGTCTGATGGGCAGGTGTCATATTTTTCAGACACACAGGGGTTCCTAAATGGACGTGACACCTGCAGGACTCAGTCAATATACGCACCCATCTGAGGCAGAGTCACATCAATTTGTTGTTGTCTGGGAGAGATGGGAAGAAACAACAACACCATCGATCGCTGTTGCTTCTCTTCCACCGTCTCTGCCTCTGCCTCTGCCCCCAACCCACATCATCGCTGTTGGGTGGAAACATTCTGTCCAAAGCCATTATTTTTTTCTCAGGAAATGGAAAAGATTGAGAAAATGTTCCAATGTGACCCAGAGTAGTTATTATAGTCACAACACAAGCTTTATTTAAGACTTTTCATTGGTTTAATATTTGTAAAAACACACTTTCACTTTGAAACATTTAAAAAAATAACGGAACATGGCAGATCTACATTACCACCCAAGTCACAATGCAACGCGTTGTGAGCTTGCAGATCGGCTACTTTTGCACAAAGCTCCTTTCGGCGAAATAGGGCATGACTTTACGAAGGCGTTGTATGATGAAGCAGGGCTTAACTTTGTGAAAAAACATACAAATTTGAAACTTGGAGATGTAAGGTTTCTGCCCGACAGTGACGATATATATTTCTTCTTCTCCATCTTATGGAGATACAAGTTTTCTGCCCGACAGCAACGACATACATACACATCAGATGTGTCCGTGCATTGGCCCTGTCATCATCAGAAGAAAGGAAGAGAGGACAAGAACATGCCTCCCATGCTGCCAGACGAAAGGGGCAATCTGGGAAAGGGGGAGGTTACCATGGTAACCCAGGACACAAGACGAGAAAATAAAGGCAGAAAATAAACCAATAATTCCTTTAGCTAAAAGCCAAACTGCATGACCTGCTTCATGGGCGCTTCCACGGCCCAGCCTCACTGGAGAGACAACGCATTTGCAGTGGTGGATACTAAGCAGTGATGGAAGAACTACTCGCACATTTTATTTACCTAAAGGGATATTTCACTTTGGTTTCACAAAATCTTTGGTCATTTTATCGTCTAATCAGGCTTTTATGAACACCCTGGACAGATTTTTATTTGCTTGATTCGATATTTAGCTATTTGATGTAAATGTTACCAGGTCCTCCTCCTCCAGGGACCCTCCCCATACACACCCATTGTAACTTCAAACTCCATTTTAACCATGATAGATTCATTAAAAACACCCATTATTTTTTCTGGTGACTCATATTGTCCTCCTAATGCGTGAGCTGGTCGTGTTTTTTCGATAACCTTTTTCATTTACTTTTAATAATTCTTTGGGAAAATGGAAAAAAATATATACACAAATCAAATAAAAAATCAAACCTCGGTTCGAAGTGAAGCGGTGAACTTTTATTCTATGTGTTCTAGAGCTTAAGAATTCTGAATTCTGAATGAATGAATGATTTTATCTGGAGGGCCGAATTGTCATGTGAAGCTTGACCAATCCTCAAAGTATGGTCTCATTGGACATTTTTAATCATCCAATCATCAGACCGGGACGGACACTACACACATATTCTGGACGTACGGGACAGATAAAACCTGTTCATTCTGGACTGAAATGACCATATATGGACATGGGGACACACACATGGGACACACATTTACAGACAGATAAAACCTGTTCATTCTGGACTGAAATGACCATATATGGACATGGGGGACACACATTTACGGACAGATAAAACCTGTTCATTCTGGACTACCATATATGGACATGGGGGACGCACAAAGCCACTCCTTGGAAGCGGCTTTCACCGCTTTTTGTCGAGGTGCCAAGTTGGCAAAATGCATTTCTTGTTATTACTTGCGCCAGCAGAGGTGCAAGTACTGCAATCGGCTTGGTAAGTATGTCGGTGTCATTCTTTGTTTAAATCCGTAGGCCAATCAGGGACCAGCATTGCTGGCGACATCATCATTTAGGCCTGACCTACGTTTTCTGAAAAACTTCAAATATTATTCAAAAACTAGAAATACTGTTCCTAAGAAACAGTGTGGGTTCGCACGGAACACCATGTATGGCCGCAAAGATCTACCTTTTGGCTGCTCCTCATTGGCTATAAGGACCCTGACCGACAGCCCTTTGTACTGTCGGTATTTTTTTTTTTTTTTTTTTTTCCCCAGGAGAATAGCCTTGGTCTATAAAGTTTTGGTATAACACATACTGATATAACATAGGCCTACTGGTCTCGAGCTCATGTGTTGTTGTTATTTATATCTGGTCGCACCAAGAACGCTGCTCCTCATTGGCTAAGGGCCCTGCCTTTGTACTGTCTGTAATTTTTTTGAGTGGAATAAACTTGACCTATAAAGATTTGGTATAACATACTGGTCCCGCCTTTCAGCGAGCCCACAATTACAAAAACAAATATGTTGTGTGGCACCTCGACAGAGTGTAGTTCTTAGTCCATGTCCATGTCAATAAATAAATCACCCCCTCTACCACTGCACATGCAGTAGGTGACATATGGACTAATATTCTCATTTGCATTTACTGTATATCATGCGTTTATATTCAAAAACACATTTCTTGACAGTATGTAGTAAGCTATTCAGGGCGAGTACTGTATGTGTCCTTGTGATCTAGACGTGACTCATTCTCTTCCTCAATAATTCATTTAGCGTCTTTATGAGCAGTCCTATGGGGTCTTCAATGTTTTTCAGGCCGGTAGCATGAGAGAGAGATAAAGCAGGGACCTCCACTACATATTATACCAATAAGACGCCATGAGGGCGAGAAGCAACGAGGTCTCTGAAACAACATAGACTGACACAATATGTCCATATATGGGCATTCCCAGATATGGGCTTAATATTGATGACATCAGGGATCTCCATAAAATTGTGTTGCATATTTTCTTTTCTAGGTTTTATAGATAACTTCATAGACTTGTGGGACAGCACTATCTTGTTGGATTTATGTTGAACCACATTTAACCACAGTCAAAACTTGTTTTTTCTCTACACCAAACAAACCTATTTGCCGAAAATCTTGCTATGGTTCAAATGGTTAATGAAAAAATTATAATTATCCTATCACACAAAGATTTGGAGGCCCCCCTGTAGTAACTCTGAGTACCCCTAGGGGTCCCGGACCCCCTGTTGAAGAGCCCTGCATTATCATGTGCATGAGTAATCCTGCCCTTATTTTGAAAGCTCTGTAGCATTCAAAGTAAGTGTAAGCCTCTAAAAAATCTGTGGTTCTCAAAGTGGAGTCCAGGGACCGGAAGGGGTGCTTGAGGGGGTTCCAGGGGTCCACAAAAAACAGATTTAATACACTGTCAGTTTGACCAGCTTTAAGTCTATTTTATAGCTAATCTGCAGTAATTCTGGGACCACAAATGTCCACCAAAATGTTTTCAGACGGGGTCCACATCAATTTGGTGGTCCTTGACATGTTTGAGAACCACTGCTTTCCAATCAATCAATCAATCAATCAATCAATCAATCAAACTTTATTAAGGACACATGGTCTGTAGCAACATAAACATAACATAAAAACATACAAAGACATAAAAAGGCAGACAATGCTGGACATAGTCCACATAAAATCATATATTCATATATATTCATATTTTGTGTGTGCATATTTTGCAACATACTGTACATGTACTGTACTAAACAAAAATGTGTTCCCGGCCCGAATGGGTTAACAGACAATGAGGGACCAGCGTTCCTGGTGATGCCAGTGGTGATGTCACTGGCATTGCCAGTGGTTATGCCAGTGGTGAGCGAGCGCACCTCATGGCACGCTATTATTATTATTATTACACGCTTACACACCAATGGTTCCAAAGTTTAGAGACACACCTGACCAAACTCAATAAAGGGTCATTCAGGATTAGAATCAATAAAATCATGCTGTTGGCAGAATCAGACAGCCTAGGCCAGGGGTCGGCAACCCAAAATGTTGAAAGAGCCATATTGGACCAAAAAAAAAACAAAATAAATGTGTCTGGAGCCACAAAAAATTATAAAAGTCTTATATATCGTCATTGTCGGGTGGACAAAACTTCATTTTGTATTTATCATTTAAAAAATGAACTAAAGTAGTGAAAACAGCCGATCTACAAGCACACAACCCGAGGCGTTGTGTGCTTGTAGATCGGCTGTTTTCACTACTTTTGCCCTGCAAAAAAAAAAAACATACACATTTGAAACTTGGAGATACAAGGTTTCTGCCCGACAGTGACGATAAAAAAATCGTTAAAACAAAAAATACTTTTTTCCCCCCATCTTTTTCCATTTTCATACATTTTTGAAAAAGCTCCAGTGAGCCACTAGGGTGGCGCTAAAGAGCCGCATGCGGCTCTAGAGCCACGGGTTGCTGACCCCCGGCCTAGGCATACATACATGAGGTTCCGCAGTACAGCGGTCAGGTGGCCTGCACTGCTGCATCGGGGCACTTTAAGCAGCAGTCTCATCATTATAGGCCACACACAGTACTTAACGGTTTTAGATAGCTCATGGTTTGAGTGCAGGGCCAGCGGTACTCCAGAGGAGCAGGCAGTCGAGGGTCCACAGGAGGCCCGGGGGTCTCTCCCAGGCGGTAACAGGAAGGGACACTTGGCACTTTAAGGCAGAAGGCCACAACAACAACAACAACAACACCAACAACAACTGCTGGAAGAAATATGGCTTGAACCAGAGAGCATACAGTACATACAGTACATACATCCAGTAGATCTGTGTAAACAGAAACAAAGCTCTTTAGACGCAAAGCAATATAATAATAATATCTGATATACTGTATAATTAAAAAATATATGATTTAAGAAGGCTACAATATAAGGTTATTAAGAATATTATACAAAGCTTTTTGAGATACATTATGCAGCTTCTTTTCTTTTTAAACAAAAACAATGTCACTTCAGTAGTGGAGGTCGACTTAGCAGACAAGCGTTTTCTTGTTTTACATAAAACAGCCACGACTTCCAGTTTTAAGCATTCTGAATCCGGCCTCATCTATTCTCCCGCGTGACGGCTGTGTATTCAAACACAGGCAAAGGTCACAGGGGTCTCACAGGGGTGGCAGTTAGCCACAGGAGGAAGGAATAAATAAACACACTGACATTTTAGGGGAAGATTAAATACCAACATTCGGTTGCCTTTCCAGAGCAGTTCCCCCCTGGGTCTTTTTTACATGCCCCACATAAGAGATGAGTCCCAGTGTCCAGACGATGAGGCAATGATGTCAATGAGGCACAGCCAGGGCAGTATTACATTCTCCATAACATCCTTCCTTGAATCGTCCTCTGCTCAACGGCGGTGTCACCGGCCTAAAAGAACTGACAGAACTTCAAACTAACAAATGTGTCGCGACGCAATTAGGGCTGGGATCCTTTAGGATAGTAATGATTCTGGTTCCTGGTTCCTTTTTTACTCACGCCATGGAGACTTGAGTTCAATAATATCTTTTTGTATTCATCGCATTCCTAAGACAATGATTCCGGATGGGGACCCAAATGCATTTGGGTCCCCATCCGGAATCAATGGGGAAAATGTATTGTTATACATATTTTGTCTTGGGAAAGTGACAAAAAACTAAAAATGTTATTGAACTCAAGTCTCCATGGTGTGAGTAATCAATAGAAAAAAAGTCATTTTGGGGCTGTACTACTCCTTTAACTCTTAAATGGTTCGATTCCTTAACTATTCCCTTTAACAATTTCTATAGGAATAAACCTTACAGGACTGTAAATTTGAGTTATGGTGGTCCTTCAAAGTAAAACGTTTGAGAACCACTGGTATTGTAATTGTATAGCAGACGTGAAGTCCACATAACCAACTCTGACAGTGTGATAAAAAACGGTTACGGATTTGCGACGCAATGCATTAGATAGCTTGAAGATTCTGTAGATAACTTCTCAAAAAGTAGCGAGAGTGGCCGATCTACAAAGGCCTCGTGGATCGGCTGTGTTCGCTCATTTGTCCCACGATGTCGCACAGAGTGGCAGGCTTCATTCTGAGTTCTTGTAGTTGGTGAACAGGTTGTACAGGACTCTGAGGGTGGACTTGAGGTTCAGGTTGACCACATCTGCGGAGGAAAAGAGAGACACGGAACATAATCGTGATGACAATGCAAGAGACGGGATGCAGTGGTATAAAGTAACTAAGAAACATAATCGTGATGACAATGCATGTGGTATAAAGTAAACATGCTGGTATGTTGGTATAAAGTACAATTACTCAAGTACTGTACTAAAGTACAATTTTATTGAGATATGTTTTAGGTATTTTTGAGTATTTCCAATGTTCATTCTGCGTAATTAGTACTTTCTTTTTTGGTACTTTAAGTACATTTTGATACCAAATTTACCAATGCTTTATCGTTTACTCAAGTAAATTTAGATGTCTTGACTTGTAATACTTGTAATACTTATATGTAACTATATAAGTATTTCTACATTATCCTTAAGTGAAACATTTGAGTACTTTTTCCACCCTTGATGGGACGTTTGCGGAACCAAAATGCAAAAACATTTGAAATGTGAAGAAAATAAATCTCTGTCTGAAAAACATCCTCTTCAACTGGCTGTTGATCACATTTACAATTCCAAAAAGAGCTTCCTTTTCATCTGAGCTTTTGAAGGACATTTTCAAAAGATTTCATTCTTCTTGTTGTTGAAGTCTCAAGCTTTTACAAATAATTGAATATCAAGCTGCATGAAAACAGCATCTGTACACTCGAATCTGTGCCAGAATCTTGTTAATATGCGAGCTTTTTGCCCAGAGATCTTTCTTCTTCAAGGCTGCGGTGGATCAGGTGGTAGAGACTAGAGCGGCTGTTTGGAAACCAGTTTGATCCTTGGCTCCTCCTGACTTAAGGGCCAGTTCACACCAAGCTTGATAACTATAAAGCAGTGCAAGGGCACGCTCACACTACACTTTTATTCTACCTATGAGGGCGGACACTGCCAATGCATTTCAAAAGGAAAGGGGCAGATTTTTGGAGAAATTCGCAAATGGCAGCAAACCGCTAAATTTGGACTACCCGTTGTTTTGATGTTATGTTATTTTATCTCAGTGGTCCATCCCGAGTCCACCGCAGCCCTGAGCATGAGCGGTGGGGTTTAACGGTAAATCGCCTACTTTTATCCATCAATTTCGTTTCTTTTTGACATCGGTTGTTCATAATGACTAAATACTGTCCACAGTGTTTGTACTTCCTGGAGTCTTGTAAAATGAGATTTCACCCCTGATTTCATCCAAAGTCCCCAATGCTGAGATGTAGTCCACTATGGTAGCTGTCATTTGGGACACAAATTCTGTGGATTCTCTGAGTATTTAGTCATTATGAATCTACCAAAAAAAATGTGTAGTCTGGAATTCTCCCCTAATTTTGACAGCAAATGTTTTATTTAGTTTAGTGAATAAAATGTCATTTAGTTTCAGTTATATTTTAGTCACCTGAAAAGTCTAGTTTCAGTTGGCTAAATGTCATGAGAAGTAAATCTACAGTTGATTTTGGCGACAACAATGTAAATTGACAATATATTTAGTCTTAGTTTTAGTCATCATAGCTTAGTTTTTACTTTTTTTGGAGCGGTGAAAGCGCTCCCAATAGACAGGTATGTCTGTGGCTGGCTGGCTATGTGGCTGGCTGGCTGGCTGGCTGGCTGGCTGGCTGGGTATGTCTGTAGCCTGGCAATACCTTGAGTGGCCACACAAGTTAAAGGAGGGGCGCTGTTGTGCAGGCACAAACACACACACACACACACACACACACACACACACACACACACACACACACACACACACACACACACACACACACACACACAGATTCACCGCTCCACTTCGAACCGAGGTTTGATTTTGTTTTTTCTTCAGTGAAAAAAAAAAAGATCTGCTAAGCAGATCACTAGAACTATTGTTGTTTGATGATGCACAGATTGTAACTGTTACCACAGACCAAGTGACGTCCAGGTGTTAACAGTGAAACAAGAGCTCCATCTAGTGGAGGAATGTGTAAGTACAACTATTCAAATGGCCCTCAGATTTATGCAGGATTTCCCAAAATGAAAGTCATCCCTTTAAAGTTTAAAGTCTTACATATTTCCCTGGTTTATGTACTATAGTGCAAAGCTCCCCACTGTACTGTACCTTCTGGTCTGGCCTTGGGTTTCTTCAAGCCTCCATCTTGCATCAACTCAAAAGCAAATGCAACATTATGGACCTTAGAGAAAAGAACAGCACAAATCTACAGTTTAACCTCCTTATGACCTATACACTTTTTTTTAATATCAATACACTTTTTTTTAATATCAAATATTGGTTCTCCATTGCTCTGATAGGCTGACGTTAATGTATAGCAGACAGATGGGTGATCCAATCACCTGCAAATTATTATGATTTTCTTAAATGCCCAAAGGGTGCCGCCCCGATACCAAACAGTTTCAAATGAACACTTCCCAGATGGTTCTGTCTAGTGGACCATATGGCTGTGCCAGGTTACTATGAGGCAAAGAAAGACTAATAATCGAGTGACATTTCCTCGCTGATTTCCCTGCTACACACGCCTGAAGCCAGATGGAGACAGTTACCGTATATTTCATTTATGAGATGGGCTGTTTTTCCCGACAAGCTTGAACATTCAAAAGCACACACCTTCTGTTCAAAGCTCTCTGGGGTCAGGAAGAAGTTGTACAGAGGAACAAAGTAGTCTTCCAACAGTCCCATCAGAAGAACCAGGTACACACCATCAGCAAACTGGACGGGCACACAAAAGATCACAGATGGGTATAGAGCATGGGTCTTCAACAGGGGGTTGAAGGGACCCCTAGGAGGTCCTCGGCTCAGAGCTACTACATGGGGTCCTCCAAATCTTTGGGTGATAGAAATAATTTGACATTTTAATTTTTATTAACCACTTGAACCATAATGTCCATATTCGGAGAACTTTAGCCAAAAATAGCAGATCTACAAGCTCACAACGCCTCGCGCTGCGAGGCGTTGTGAGCTTGTACACCGGCTATTTTCGGGAAATAGGTTTGGTGTAAAGGGGAAAAAGAGCAGACTAAGTGCAGAGTGAAAGGTGAAGTTCATTAAGCATTGACGGTTCAAGTAGTTAAATATCTGAAAACACACATTAACATGAATCCAAAATACACTGATGATTGTGCTGTCAAACGATGAAACTATATGGAATCTATGAGAAGGTTGTGGGGGTCCCTGCTTCATCTCTCTCTCAACTAAGGGGTCCTTTGGTATGAAAACGTTACAGACCCCTGGTATGGAGTAATATCAGCATTATTTAAAACACATGAATAGAATAGATTGTATTAGCTTCAGCTGACAGCCAACATGCAGTTCATACAATATAGCACAGTCAGTTAGTTTTTGAGCGGTGGTCACACCGTCTCCATAGCGTGGCCGTGTGTGTAGGTATGTATGTATGTATGTGGGTGGGTGGGTGGGTCTGTATGTAGCCTCAAGCCTGTGGTGTAGTACCTTTTATGACCACACATGTTAAGGTTCACACGGGTGTGACACGGGTGTGATTTTTTAAGATATATTTTCTTTTCTTAGCTTTTCTGCATTTATTGATAGCACACAGTGGGGCTAGACAGGAAACAGGGAGAGAGAGAGAGATGGGGAGTGACACGCAGCAAAGGTCGCCGGGACCGGGATTCGAGGCTGTGACACACTGTCAGGCAGCATTAGAGCCTAGGCCAGCACACACCAAATGTGACATCAGAACGTCACATTTGGATTAATTTATGAATTAATAAAAGTGAAAATCTCCCCATAATAGCACTCTGCCTTATTTATGTCCTTATAGGTGTAACCTTGGCCAAAGGGTCAGGAACATTGTAACTTTAATCAGCATCAGTTTGCTACGACGACTTTCTCAAATCTCGCGCACTTCCTATGTTTACTAGAGCTAGATCCCACAAGAGTATGGAGCTGGGACAGAGAAAGGTCGAAAATAAAGTCTATTATCTCCTGGTTTGTGTCTGAAAAATATAAATTGGATGAAAATCTTGGGAAGACTGTGTGGCTTGTGACGATAGTGTCCAATATTTAGTTCAGTGACGGTGGGGCTAAAGAATAGCCTCATAAACCAGGCTCCCCCTTGCCTTCTGATTTGAGAATGCAGGAGGAATCTAGTTTACTAGGCTAGCTAAAGAATGGTTCAGAAGCTGTGTTCACGTTCACTCTGCCATTGGAAATAACAGACTCCAACCTGCTTCCGTTCTCCTAAAAAGGCGTCTGCCTACTTCCGCAGATTATATGGGAAGTAAACCGGAGATGGTGAGTCTTGCTATTTTTGTCTTGGCTAAAACTGATGGCCCGCCTGCACCTAAATATACTCCAAATCAAGTGTTCATCCCTCTTACAAATGAGGAGGGCTGTGCAACAAAGGGAAGCGGATGAAGGAACTATTGTTCCTCTCAAAAAATAGCCTAAACATTGACAGTAAAATACTATGTTATACAGTACGTCTTAATAATAATAATGAATTATGATAATTAAACTATGACTGCAGCGATACACTCATGGAGGTGTGACTATGAGATAATGGCACCGGTTAGTGCCAAATGTCTCACTGTACAGCACTCCCTCAGTCCCTCACACGTATTATTGCTTAATAGTGTAATTATAATTCACACGTTTTTATGATGATCATACAGTATACGTTTGTGAAACAAATCTAAATATCTTACCTGAGATTCCAGCTCAGTAACTTCAAGGTTCAGCTTGTTCAGATGTTTATTCACAAAGGTGATCAGAGACTGGTGGGGAGAGAAATAACTGTACAGTCAAAATATAATACACAGAGTTGTGCCATCTATCCATATATTGTAATTAAAGAGATGTGTGCGTGCATGCGTGCGTGCATGCGTGGGTTAGGCTTCTCCTTGTACCGTTTTGACCACGTTGAGTTTGTCAGGTGCATGGTCCAGCAGGGTGTCAAAAGCGTCCCGCTCTGAAATGGACAGTATGACAGATTAATGGGAGATTCATCTCTCAAATGGGTTCCCAGATTGATGGGAGACTAACAATGACAACGACAAAGTGCTACACAACACGTACAAAGTGTTAGAAACTCACCGAATCGGCCCATCATCATCCTACAAAATATGAGGAAAATATGAGGTTATATGAGGAAATATGAGGTTATTCCCACGGTCAGGAGGATTTAAATGATAGCAAGTTAACCATATTAACCCTGGTATCCCTATTTTGGGCACATTTTGAAAACTTTTTTTCTTTTTTTTTCTTTTTCTCTGCATGTCTCTGACTACCACTGCAGAAGAGGTTGAATTTGTAATTATTTGATCTGTAGTGAGTGACACTTACTCTGTGGTGGTCGTCAGCTCCTTGGTAACGAGAGAAGTCTGTAGTATGCCTTCTTTTTTCTGGCCAAGACAAAGTCAAAGTGATTAATTACACAACAGTCTTTTTTCCCCCACACAGCTCAGTAACACACAGGGGTGTCGCACCAAGTACAAGTATTCACAGCGGGCCCCCTATGAATGTTCATTTAGCAAAAATTGAATTACAAATGTTCGCTTAAAAATACATAGGCCTATATTCAAAGATTTGCACAGATTTTCACGACTTTTCACAAATAGCAGATCTACAAGCTCGCAACGCGGCACTCGGTGCCACGCTGTGAGCTTGTATATCTGCTATTTTTCAATAGCCAAAGTATAAAATAATTAATGCCCCTCCACCTTGGGCCCTAGTAACTCAGTCCCAGTCCCCCCCCCCCCCCCCCCCTTGTGACGCCCCTGCCCCTCCTGTAGGGGAACTAACTCTTACCTTGATGACCACCACCTGTACAGAGACGTGCTCTGGCAGTCTGATGGCAGCTAGGAAGTGCATGGCCAGAGCCACCAGCAGAAAGACAATGGACACCAGGTTCTTGGAGTGAATAGCTGCGGAGAAAAGGCCACAAGAGGGCACTGTCGTCAACACGTCAAAACAACTAGCCCTTTAAGACAGTAGGTTCTCAACCTGTGGGTCGGGACCCCCAGAGGGGTCCGCAAATTATTTTGGGGGGGTTCCCAGATGTTTAGCTAAATGTTAACGTTGTTTTCTCACTCGACAGTAAACGGACCAACATACAGTATAAGTGTATACAGGGTATCTGCACATTTCTAATTTACCGTAAGGACTTTAAAGACCTTTTTAGTACCTCTGGTCAAACATAGGTCAAATTGTCAGATGTTAGAAGCAGACATTGTTAAAATAGCAGATCTACATGCTCACAAGAGGCGTTGTGAGCATGTAGATCAGCTATTTTCACATTTAGTTTGATCGAGTCAAACTAAATGTAGTCTCTCAAGAACAGACTAACTGAGCTCGAGTTACAACTGAGCTCCAGTTAAAAGTTAACTTTTCAAGCGAAAATTACAAAAGGACCTTTTCTTTGACGATGGCTAGCCAGATTGAACTAAATGTAAGACCCGGGGGAGTCTTTTGAATGGATCCGTGCAACGCAGAATATTTCGCGATTTTTCAAAGGTACATCCCATAAATCCCTGGGTGTGGGAGGTGTGAAGTGGGGGACTCACAGTCCACGCTCCACTCTATGGACCAGCCATGAGGTCTGAGCATGTCGTTGACCGCCTCCAGCACCGTCTGGAGCTTCTGCTTCTGGCCGATCTCTGACTGGGTCACCTCGGCCACGTTCAGCTTCCTCCCCGACAGCTTCTCTGTAGAGTGGAGAGGACGCACAGTTAGATCTCTGACTGGGTGATCTCTCGCAAAACAGCAGATCGACAAGCTCACAGCGCGCCACTTCGGCTGTGAGCTTGTTGATCGGCTGCAATTTTCCCCTACGGGGGGAAATAGTGAAAACTCACCAAATAACTTCTGAAGAATCTGTCCGTCGTACAAATCCTCCTCCAGGTTCTTAACGATGATCCTGTCTTCCTCCAACTCACTGTTGATCCAGTCGATCAGGACCTGGGAGCACAGCGTACGCACACGCACACATAATCTTTTGTTAACACTTATGTTGCAATGATTTTTTCTCTTCAATGTCTCGCGTTGCCATGGTTACCATAGACTTCCATGTAATTGTGCAAGTGTGTAAAAGGTGCATGCCCATGCCTAGATGATGCACCACGTGTGTAGATGCTGTTCACAGCTTTCAAACAAAAAAATCCGCTTGGAAATCCGTTCAGGCATTCATGATTTATCAGCCATTATGTTTTCTTCAGATGTAAACAAACATGGCTGCCATGTTTGAAAGAATGGGTTGGTATGGGGGTTAAACATGCAATTTCGCGATCGCGATCATGCCTAATACATTTCTGGAGGTCCAAAAAAAAAATTTGAAAAAAAAAAATTTGAAAAAAAAAAAAAAAAAAAAAAAATTCAAAAACGGCCCAAACTCGGGAAACTCGGGGTTGGCACAGCACTAGTACCAATACAAACTCGGGAAACTCGGGGTTGGCACCATATATATGTTGGATTCATGTTGAAGTCGTCAGTACTTTCAGACATTAAACCGTCTTAAATCCTCAATATACTTGACCTTTTGGCCTTGGCCTTTGGCCCTGTACTTGGTCTGCTCTTTTCCCCCCTCAAATAGCTGAGCTACAAGCCCACAATGCGAGCTTGTAGATCGGCTATTTTCTCCCGAATGGTCACCTAGGGTTCATGTGGTTAAACAATGAAGTACCTTCAGAAGGTCTTTGAACTTGGGGTTCTCTCTTGACGTCGGATCCAACATGTACCTCTCTGCGTTCTCCTCTGATGAAGAGATTGGAGAGACATTAAGACAATGGTAAAAATCTTCTGACACAAAGAAAGTAAGAAACCTCTCATTTAGTCACAAACACACACATTTTAACCATGTATTTATGTCCACATAAAGGAGGATACATACAGGGCCAGAAATATTATAGGTGCATTAAGGTTACATTCACAAAAGCATGGCATATGTCTTCATGATACAATAGGCATGTCACTCAGTACTATATAGGTATAAGCAACAGCGTCTCCGCCATATATGGGCTGACGATTATAGCAGATACAGCACAACAGGCCTACTTTGCCAGACTTTTTGCCTCATTTTTGGGCATCCCAAGTTGTTGGGATGCCCAAGTAGTCTGTAGGCAGTAGACAACCAGTCTGTGGGTATGTCTGCCAAATATAAAAAGCAAATAGTCTGCACCTATAACCTAGCCCTGAGATTGTATGTAGGTGAGGTTGGTATTTAATGACCGTGGTCATAAAGTCTTCCTCTAGGCTAAGGTCAAAGGTGTATGCCATCTGTAATACACACACTTCCCTGGACTCTTCATCAACCACCATATCTGTCATATTAGCTGTCAAAGATGTAAAGATGTCTGGGTTATCACAGTGATGGACAGGAATGTTGTTAGGTTTTTTGCTATGAGTTCCACCATTCTATCATGACGTGCTATGCACATGGCTTTGCAGCATACAGTAACAGCCATTCAAGATGTGCAACAGTGTTTCAGTGACCTGTTGTGAGCACTGGGGAACCAGATGGAATGATTGAGTGAGAAGGACACAGTGGTGTAAAGTAGTAGCCAAAGTATAAAGTAAAATTCAGTTACTAGTTACCTTGCAGATATAAATAAATGATTATATTATAAAACATACATTACTCCACTTTAGCCCTATTTTATACCTAGGCTACTTCTCACAACGGGTCGCATCGCGACACATTGTGAGCTTGTAGATCGGCTATTTTCAAACATTTTGTACTTCCGGACTGCTATTTTCAAACATTTTGTAATTCCGGACTTTTACTTGTAACAGAGTACAACTCTATGTTGCAGTATTGATACTTTTACTCAAGTAAGACATGTTAGTACTTTTTCCACCTCTGGAAGGACACAAACACACACACACACACACACACACACACACACACACACACACACACACACACACACACACACACACACACACACACACACACACACACACACACACACACACACACACACACACACACACACACACACACACACACACACACACACACACACACACACACACACTTTTCATTTCACACCCAAAGTGATTCAGACAGAGAGTGAAGTACTGCAGAAGGGTGTTGTCTTCACATTATACACCACCTAAAGTGGATGTTTCATTTCCTATTAATGTACTGTCACTCCACCCTTCCCAACAAGCAACACACACTGTATTATGTCAACTGAGTAACCTCTTAAAATGCTGACAATACACTCAATGAGTGGCTTCAGCATTAGTCAGCAAGGAAGTACAGCGATCTAGGGTTTGCGAGAGTTAATCCAAGTAATCGATTTAATTGATCTTTCTTTTTTTAAATGATCACTAATGATTTCGGAGACAATGATAAAATAAAATAACTTAACTTAATGGTCAAAATAGCCATTCTACAAAAAGAGCTCTAAATCTGGGGGTGCCACTGACCTAGCGGTCCAGGCGCATACCACATAAGCTCTGATGCCTGACAGCGTTTGATTGATTGAAGACTTAATTAGAAGTTTGCATAGAAAAAAGTACAGTTTCATGACGGTACAGTTCACTGGTACTAGGTCTACTAAAAGGAGATCCTAGAAAAGACTGTGGAAAGCTTATTTCCATAGGAAACTAATGAAGTATCTTGTGTCGCGAGTTCCAAGTCCCAGTCCTGAAGACCTTTGCTGCATGTCATACCCCATCTCTCTCCCTGTTGTGCTATCAATAAAGGCAGAAAAGCCCCCAAAATATCATAAGAAAAAACAAGAGCTTGTAGATCTGCATTCTGCTATTTTCACACACAAATCTAGTCGATCTTTTTGGTCGATTCATTGATATACCTGTTATAATAACATAAAACCAATAAATCAAATGTGCTTCTCGATTACTCAATCAGAAAAACAAATCGATAGAATAAGAAGAGAATAGAAGATAAGAGAATAAAAGTGTTTGTGTTTGTGTGTGTGTGTGTGTGTGTGTGTGTGTGTGTGTGTGTGTGTGTGTGTGTGTGTGTGTGTGTGTGTGTGTGTGTGTGTGTGTTTACCCATAAGAGTGTCCTCAGGATGGATCTCCGTCCCCGAGGGCAGCATGGGAGCATGGATGGCGTTCTTCCCATCCTCATGGAGATCACTCACTAACAAACACAAAGGATATGACGATGATTATGATATATTCTGTGATATCCTCTGCCCCCTTGCTGTATTCATTCATTGAGCACACATAAAAAAAAAAGTATTTGACCATATTATGGTAAAAGAAAGACCCTATTGCACTCTACTGCGCACACTTCTCCGGTTTTCACAATGTAACAGCGGTCAAAGGAAGCTCACGCAAAATTTCACCCACTCCTTAACTCTGTAACTGTGCTTAACACATCTGTGTCACTTTAGATTTTAACCACTTTAACCATTATTTTATACTTTAGCTATTCAAAAATAGCAGATATACAAGTTCATAACCAGTTTAGTGTATTTTCTTTATAAATGCCATGGGGTCAAACTTGTTACTTAGTCATTCATTCATAAATTCAAAGTATTATTGTTGTCATTTAAAATAATAGACAAATGGGATACATTTTTATCCAGTGGCTTTGGGGCTGAGCCCCACTAAAGGTCTGATCCTAGAATCCCCCCTGGTAAAAAAAAAGAAAAATAAATAAGTGAGAATGAATAACGGACAAAGGCACTAGGCAGAGAGGGAAAGAAAGCTTCAGTACAGGAGTGAAGAAGTGAATGAGTGAATGAGCTAGCGTGAGTGAAAGTCTGAAAGAGAGGGAGAAAAGGCTAATCAATCAACTGGTACCAGTTTGGGGTCGGCCCTTTGGGTTTCGAACCTCCAGGTCATGGGTTTGATCCCAGGCACCGCACATTCAGCTCCCAAAGTTAAGTACTGGGAGTTGATGATAGGTATGGCACTCCAGCAATCCATCTCCCAGGGATCTACAGTATAGCGCATCGTAACGGGGATACTGCGGCATTCTCCGCTGAAACTGACAATAGGCCTCTGTGACCTGCATACCACACTTACAGTAGTAAAGTATACATGTCCAGCTGTCTGTAGTTAGCAGGGGCGTCACAAGGGGGGAAAAGTGGGACTGAGTTACTAGGGCCCAAGGTGGAGGGGCCTTAATTATTGTATACGGGACATTCTGCATATACCTTTGTAGTTTTACAGTACATTTTCAATTCCAGACTTTTACTTGTAACAGAGTGTTTCTATATTGCAGTATTGATACTTTTACTTAAATCAAATATAAATGGGTCCATCACTGTGCTATCATGGTTCCAGTTGTAGTCCATCTATAGTAACTGTCTATTGTTGGGCCAAGGCATTAAGAGACAAAGTGTATACATCACTTATTAATGTTTACCTTTAAAGATAGCTACTGCACTCTGTGCTAAGAGGTCTCCATTTCAAACTGGAGAGTGAATAATACTCGAGGGTTTTGTGTCTGATTGATTTATTTCTTTTTATATTCATACGGCTCAATTTGCAAAGCCTAGAAAAGGTTAGTGTTGTTATGAAATCGATTCTCAGATCGACATCACTGTAGCCTAGGAGGATATGTCTAGAGATACAAAAGAATAAATATATATAGCATTTGTTATGGATCTGAACAACATCCTTTCAAGGGAAAGGCTTGCTCAACTCAAGGACAGTCTGGGAAGGTTCAAGGATATACTGGGTGCAGAATGATTCAGATAATACATAGAAAGGAATATCAATCCGCTCTCTCTGTAAGTCTTAGGTGTCCTTTTTAATAATGATTAGGATCCGCAGCAGCAGTCTATCCAACAGGCACGTTTTGGCTCACAGGCCTTCGTCAGTGTTAGACAATCATTATTAAGGCCTAGGATTATTGAATGCTTTAACCAGTGAAAAATAGCAGATATACAAGCTCACAGCGCGGCACCGAGTGCCGCGCTGCGAGCTTGTAGATCTGCTATTTTTGAAAAAGTCGTGAAAATGTGTGCAAATGTTTGAATACATGTATTTTCAAAGCGAACGTTTGTAACTCAAATTTTGCTTCTGGGTGGTCCCTGGAAATAAATATTTTGAGATGGGGGGTCCGTGGCCTATCATTTTGGGGGTCCTTCACATGAAAATGTTTGAGAACCACTGACATAGTAGTCTCTCAAGAACAGACTAACTGAGCTCCAGTTAAGTGAAAAGGACCTTTTCTTTGACGATGGCTAGACAGATATAGCTGACATAGAAACATAGGTTTTTCAAAAAATCTTAGAAGGATTCAATAGACACTTATAGAATCAGGTCAAAATTCTAATTTTCACGAGAGAAAAAAATAGCAGATCTACAAGCTCGCAGCGCTGCACTCGGTGCCGCGCTGTGAGCTTGTATATCTGCTATTTTTCAATAGTTAAAGCCTAAAATAATGATGTACCTGTTCTAAATGGGTTAAAAAAGACTCAAAAAGTGCAGTTTGTATATTCCTTTCTGAATAACATCATGTCATTTCGACTGAAAATCGTCCAAGTTGAAATGCATTTGAGCCAGTTAGGTGTATAGTCTGGGAGAACACAGTTATTTGTACATGAATAAACCAGTGGAAATCATCATTTCAAGGTATGTGCAGAAAGGGGGATGTGCAGTTAGAGCTCAGGGAGGAGTCGTCCCCACAGATTTGCAATCTGATTCAGTTTGCATTCATAGCAACTGATCTCACGTCGGAGCCAGAGGGGCTACAGTAGCCTCACATCTTACAACAGATCAGCATTTCCCTCATAATTACGGCACAGGCATGCTGCGTGTCATCGTAATTGAGCTATATTTCCTCCCGCTGTGTGCAGGGACGTGCCGAGAATACTAGAGGCAGGGGCTAACATTTCTAAAAGGGCCTTTTGGTGAAAATATCAAAAATAGCAGACCTCCAAGCTCACAACGCGTTAGAGGTCGGCTATT
Organism: Nannobrachium achirus; assembly: GCF_963921795.1. Classification (NCBI taxonomy): domain Eukaryota; kingdom Metazoa; phylum Chordata; class Actinopteri; order Myctophiformes; family Myctophidae; genus Nannobrachium; species Nannobrachium achirus. The sequence continues at coordinate 36,707,775 of NC_137820.1, read as the reverse complement.
TTCGATAGCTGATTTCTACACAGTCTCAGAGAGGGCAATTCTTTCAAAATAAGATCAAGTTCAGGAGAGTTTGGACAAGGCAATTCTCTTGAATGCTGCCTTCAGGTATGGCATGGAAAGGGGCCCATTTGCCATTTCTTTCACCATAGTAAAAACTGCATTCATGGTCTGGAGAAGGCACTTTTTACAGAGGGATAAAAGGGCAGGGGCTCAAGCCCCCTTGTATGTATGTGTGTGCACGTGCCTGGCTGTGTGTATCGCTGAATCTGGCTGCCTCAGTGCCTTTTATGCCCAGTGTTGGGCATAATATATTACTGTAATATTATTATTTCACCCAGTAATGAGTAGCGAAAGGTATTACTTGACCAAAAACAGAAACATTATTACATATTACTTTGTGAAAAATAGTACCGTTAATGAGGTTTTGTTGGTTGCCTTTTGAAAACATTCCATTTAAAAAGGTCAAGCAGCTTTATTTTATAGCCTTTTTAGCTGATTGGCGACTTGGTGATTGGTGGCTTATTATTATTCCCAATAATTGGATTGGAGTTCTAAAAGGAGCTGGCTAAACAGATTAGGAATAAGAATTATTATTACTTATTTTTATTACATAATTATTATTATTACTTTTTTAAGGAGTAATGTGTGACATGAGTAATGATGCCAAACACTGTTTATGGCTGATTTATACTTAGCAGATCTACAAGCTCACAACACGTCAACACTGCGACGTGTTGTGAGCTTGCACATCAGCACATTTTTGGTGTGCAGCGCGATTAAGTATAACTCAGTCTTTACTGTGCAGGATATGGCCTTTTAGCAGTTTATCGTCAACTCGGAAAATCTATGATAAAATGGTGAGACGATTTATACAGGATAAAATATGGAAGAAAAATACTCCATTTAATTATCCATAATGCACTGAGGAGTGTAAGACCTATCTTCGACAAACATCAGCCGCGGTCTAAACACTGTGCTTACAGCAATAAATAACGCAATACTATTTAAATCACGTTTGGGAACACAAGCAGTGCGCTGGTATCTTCTCCTCAGCAGCCAGCACCTATGAAATACTATGGATACTATGTGCCTCTTTCAGACATTTATTCTACAGTCAGAACATCAAAAACTAAATATCTAAAGCATAATAGCACTTTGTCTGTAACAAATTCTGTCCTCCATACTCTGTATGAACAGTATTAAGAAGTATTTCAGAATTACAGTATTAATTATGTATAACACAAGAGTCTCAGCTCACAGTAAACTGGACAACAAAAATGGACATAAAAGTAGAGTGAGCCAAGGCAACAGTTGCGCACTTCTCCATTCATAACATGTCAAAGTTCCTCAAATCCCACCATAATAAGTCACAACCCTCGTCAATAATAAACAATACCTTGTTTCTTCCGCTTGGTCCCACACAGCAAACCTGCCATGATTTAAACCTCCTGGTGTTACAGCGGTGAGTAAAAAGGTAGAGAAAGTGAGATTGTAAGAGTGTGTGTGTGTGTGTGTGTATTTGTGTGTGAGTGAGTGGACGGTGGGTTTGAGCAGTAGCAGGGGCGTCATCACGTGTTTATTTCTGTCACAGGCAGCCCACCCCGCCACTGCGGTCCAGTTACAGTGGACGCAAAGAGGGGTGCACGTATCGTATGTGTGTGTGTGTGTATGAGTGTGTGTGTGTGCACGGGACAGGAAGGAGACACACCACAGCCAGACAGACGGTAACTCCACCACACCGTTAACCTCTGCAGTGGACAGACAGAGGAGGACAGAGGACATGTCTCTGCCTGGACATCAGTGGACAGAGGACCGAAGTGGACCACTGTGTTGACTAGAGGTGAGAGGTCTGACACTGGCAGGTAGTACAGACTCAGTAGCAGTGGTGTACAGTAACTAAGTACATTGACTTAAGTTATGTACTTAAAGGGGCACTCCACCACTTTTCAACCTATGTTCATATAATTGGTCCTCACTCAAAAATAGCTTTTCTTTTTTTCTTTTTTTTTTTTCTCAGAGGAGGGCTGTGGGCTGGTCAGAAACCCATAGTCTTGTGACATCATCGATTACCAATCCAGCTTATAGAAACTGCAGGCTTTCTATTCCTGAAAAGTTGCAATTTTATAGTGGAAGCCATTGTTCTCGCGATATTAAAAATCTAAATATTTTTTTCAAAAATATTGATTAATTTTTTTTTTTGGAAAATGATGATGTCACAAGACGATGGATTCTGAACTTCCCACAGCTCTCCTAGGAGACTTGGACTGAGTAGAAAAAAATTGTGATATTTTATCATGAACATTAGTGAGGACCTATTATATGAAGACAGGTTGAAAAGTGGTGAACTACTCCTTTAAGTACAATTTTGAAGTGTTTGCACTTTACTTGAGTTTTCACAATTTCCATTACTATTACTTCTACTCCACTACATCTCAGATCCAAATTTTGTACTTATACTCCACTACATTTATTTGAAAGCTTTAGTTACTAGTTACTTTGCAGATGTCAATTATAATATTATAAAACGTACATAAACCACTTTAGCCCTAATTTATACCTTGGCTATTTTAATGTGAGACATTGTGAGCTTGTAGATCGGCTATTTCCAAACATTTTGTACTTTTTACTTTTGGTACTTTTAAGTAAATTTTGATGCCAACTCTTTCATACTTTTACTCAAGTACATTTTTAATTCCAGACTTTTACTTGTAACGGAGTTCTATATTGCAGTATTGATACTCTTACTTAAGTAAAACATTTGAGTACTATTTACACCACTGCTCAGTAGTGTCATTCATTTTAGACAGTCGGCTCAAATGACTAGGTCTGATAAATGAGATCACATTTAAGTCAAACAGGTTATGAAGCATAGTCATTTATAGATCAGCTAGAATGATACAGTATGTAAGTAGCACGCATTCATTCGTTTTGTCTGTTGCATTGCCACCGTAAGCAGCTCAGACAGTTAAAGTGTACTAGGAATAATTGATGTGCTTCGATAAATAGACCCAGGCCTCACAGGGCATGTGCACAACAGTGCCTTTAATCTACTTTGCTGCGTCTGTCAATCGATCACGCAGTGAATGTATTCCTCTTAACAGAATTATAGTCCAGTTCAATACCAACCGGGGCCTGCAGCCACTAAATAATGATAAATCTTCCCTCATCTGTGTTGCATCTATTCAAAGAACTACTGTAAGTCGTATTAACCACGTAGGCCCTATCGTATACTTCATCTTGCGATGTGTCGCACGGTGACAATAGCCGCTGTGAGATGCATGTGAGCTTGTAGATCTGTTATTTCCCATTGAAATGCATTGGCAGAATCCACCCTCATTCATAGGTAGAATAAAAGTGTGGTGTGACCGTGCCATAAAAGTACAACTTGGCATCAAAATGTACTTAAAGTACCAAAAGTAAAAGTACTCATTATGCACAAGTTTTCAAATGTAGAAAATGTATACAAATCTTTTGAAGATAGCAGATCTACAAGCTCACAATGCGAGACATTGTTAGCTTGTAGATCGTCTATTTTCAAATGGCCAAAATGTATATTGGGCTGAAGTGGCCTATGTTTTGTAATAATAATCAAAATCTACAAAGTAACTCGTTTTCAAATAATTGTAGTGGTAGCAAAAGTACAATCTGAGATGTAGTGGAGTAGAAGTAAAATTACAGAGAATTGAAACTAAATTTTCAAAGTAAAGTAAAACTACCTACTCAAAAATTAAGTACAGTACTTAGTTACTTTACGCCACTGCCTATCCATAAACAAGGCATGAAGCAGGTGGACGTCAGCCCCTTCCCCATTGGTTCCTCATTGCTCCTCCCCCGACCCATGGGGGAGGAGCTGGTCTACTGGGTGAAGATATAAATAACGGCAGCGTAAAGGACTGGAGGAGACAGACAGGAACTTAAATATAGCCCAGCATATTTACACCAACACAGGCTCCAGTGAGTCAGCAGCAGGCACAGGACACTCATCAACCCCCCCCCCCCCCCCCCCCCCCAGTCACTGGGGAGGTTTGACTAGTGGGAGACTACCATATCGTCGTTGTCGGGTGAAAACCTTGTATGTCCAAAACCATTGGTTTTGCATTTATCATTTTAAAAATGATTTAAACCACAACTTTTGTGCGACGGCCTTGTAAGGGCTTTACTTTGAGAAATTTGAAACTTGGAGATGCAAGGTTTCCACCCGACAATGACAATATATTTCCAAACAGTAAAACAGTTTACCACGCTTTAAAAGGAGGGCTATTTTCAGCAGGCTTTTATTTATTTTTGCTCCGGCATTCACCGCGCCATTATTTGGTTACGGTTCCAATTAGGTTGAAGAAACTGCAAAAGAACGCAAATTTGTGAATTGTGTCAGACCCTGGGCGTTTAAAATCAACTGGGCGGCTATTTACAGTAGGGCTATTATTTGGAAATATCCAGTAATATCACCATAAGACATGGCCGTCGTTTTAAATAAAGAAACGGAATTAAGCAACCTTCCTTTTGCAACCACAAATAGCTCCATATTCCGATTATATAGTTTTGTTCAGTAGCAGGGGTCTCCCCAGCTCTCGAGCCCTTTAGTAAAAAATATATTTCCAGGTCGTGGTACAGATGTTATCCAATCAGGAGAGAGAACTCATAAACAAATGACATTTGAAGTAAAGAAACAAAAATGTTTAAGATGATTAAAATTGTAACACTATACAGTTGATAAATGATCTTCGTGGGGCTCTCCTCTTGATTGGATAAAATTGCTATCCCGACCAAGAACAGGAGAGAATATAAAACTTTTACTTTTTAACCAAAAGCATTTTTTCGTTGTTTTGTTTAACAAAAAAATATAACTTACGGCACACCAACTTTAGTTGTAGGAACTGTATTAGTTGTAGGAACTGCATTGTGAACTTGTAGATCTGCTATTTTCAGAGCCAACCAAAGCCTAAAATGACCTGTCTTTTAGTTCTACTGGATCTCTTCTCCACTAGTCCCTCCCTAACATTTTAGCCTAGTTTTTATTTGTTGATGAAATTGTCAATATATTTAGTCTAAGTCTTAGTCATCATAGCTTAGTAGTCAACCAACATTTTTCGTCATAGTTTTAGTAGATGAAATGAACACTGCTAATTATAATACATTGTACGGTAAACCAATCGCTCCCTGTCTCTTTCTGTTACTGGAAATTACACATAATATGTGTAATTTATGTAAATTCCACATCTGAGTAACACAGTATAAAAACCTACTACTTACACTTGTCGGCATCCATCAATGGGGACTTTTGTTACTCCCTTGTACTTAGTGTACAATCTAAGACAGACTCTATTCCTTTGTGATGCTTATGAGGGAATGTGGCTTTGCACTTAAACTAATATTGTATTATTACTGCAATGTCTATGACTGATCATGTGACTTTTATCGTATTGTCAGACACAAACACACTTCCTCCCTGTTTATCAGCAGAGGCAGAAACTTCCATGGCATAGGATCGGAACCAACAGGAATATGAGCTCTGTAACAATAACTATGCACACTAGATTATTGTTTTAGTCAGTGGTGGGGGAAAAAAAGTTTTTATTTTTATTTTTCTTAAGTAAAAGTATCAAAATACTGCAATGTAGACATTCTCAGAAGGGACACGGTCACACCACACTTTTATTCTAATTATGAGATTCAATGGTAATGGAGTTTTTTCCTTCTTTTTTAAGAAATCCGCAAATTGAATCTAAAAATGTTTTTCCTAATCTTTCCAAGTTTTTCAAAATAGCACAAGTGTAAAATAGTGCTTAACCACTTAGTGGTTAGCTGTGGACAGTTCAGAAACCTGCCTATACCAATGACGTCCTCTATGGAGATTGAAAGCTAAGAGAAACGACATAAAATTAAAAACTAAGCTATATGATGACTAAAACTAAAACAAAAGAAGAAATATATTGACACGTCAATAAATAAAAACATGGCTGAAATGTTAAGGAGAAGGACTCGTGGAGAAGAGATCCAGTAGAACTAAAAGACAAGTCATTTTATATTTGGTTGTGCACGGGAGTAGCGCAGAGACGCGTTGTGAGCTTGAAGATCGGCTATTTTCAGCATTCAAACCAAGTGTAAAATCAGCCATTACAACGCCATCATGGCCCACCAAAATACATTTCTGTCGACAAAATGAGCTGTAGATTTAGTCGACTTAACCTAGACCAAAACTAAAACTTTTCAGATGATAAAAATATGACTAAAACTAAATACTATTCAAAATTTGCTGTAAAAATGAACACTGGTGAGGACCTATATGAAAATGTGTGAAGTGCATCCTATAATAACAGTATAGGTCTACTGTGCCAGTGTTGCCCGAGGTCTATACTTGGATCTCTGGCGAGGAGATTTGGTGTAGAGTGGTGGGCTCTACACAATATCTCCTCGCCAGAGATAGCCGATCTGAAAGCTCAAAACAGACCTAAAAGCTACAGATCTGTTGTGTTACACATGAACGCTAGGGTTCAAGTGTAACCTTCAGGCACGTGCACACATAGACATCAAAGGGGGCGTGAGCCCCTGCCCTTTTAGCCGTCTGTAAAAAAGTTCCCTCTCCAGACAAAGAATGCGGTTTTTACTATGATGAAAGAAATGCAAATTCCCTCTTTCCATGTCATACCTGCACTTG